>NW_026896166.1:0-202198 GCF_033153095.1 Gastrolobium bilobum
TTGATTATAAAAGTTTAAGAAACAGAATTATTTGATTGATTGACATATTGTCATCAATTTGCTTGATTTAGGGAAAGTGATTGACTACTAATCATCATAATCCTAACTTCCTTGTTTAAAGGAATTTGACTGGCTTGACTTAAGGAAATTCGATTTGCATTTAATGGCTTGAAAATCAAATAAAATCAAATTCATTTCCTACACCTAGGCCGCGGATTTTAAATGCTTGGAAGGAAAAGATTTCCTTTAATTTTGGACCATGATTTATTCCTAAGATTATGGACCTTTGACCTATTAACCAACTAATTTGTGCCTATTTTTCCATGATTTTATGACACTTTAAATTGACTTCTTAGAGCTTGTTTTCTCTAGTAAAACCGTGGGCTTCTTGCTTGTAGGGAAAGAATTCTAATTTAATTCCTAGTCATATAGTACTTCTTTAGGTTTATTATGTCATGGCCTTACTTTGGGCTTTAACTTGATTTGGGTTTCATTTACCTTATTGGACTTTACTTTATCATATATAGCTTTCTTTGTATCACTTGGACTTGTCCACATTAAATGGAATTAAAACTTCCTTTGTTGGGTTATACTTTGATCCATGAATTCATTGGATCCCTAATGCTTATGCCTCGTTCCATCGTACCACTTCTAATTTACTTAATCATAAACTATTTCATCTGAAATGTCTCATTTATTAATTATCATAATTCTTCATTAATCATGATACAATATTTAGGGTTGTTATAACTCCCCCACTATACATTTTCGTCCCGAAAATTACTATAGTCGAGGTACTTCTGTTTAATCTCGTCTCTGACTGCCCAAGTTGCTTCTTCGGGAGTCCTGCCCTTCCCAGTGCACTTTTACCATGGGTATCACCTTGCTGCGAAGCTGCTTCTCTTCTCTATCCAGAATCTTGATTGGTACCACCGGGATCTTCAAATTAGGTCGTACTTCCACTTCATCCGGTAATACAACATGTGAGGGATCGGCTACATATTTCTTCAATTGGCTAACATGAAATACATCGTGAAGATTTGCCAAATTTGGAGGTAATGCCAACTGATAATCTACCGGCCCCACCCTTTTTAGAATCTGATAAGGACCGATATAACGCGGACTTAACTTTCTTACACCGGGTGCTCTTCCAATACCTGTAATAGGAGAGAGCTTAACAAATACATGTTCCCTCTTCAAAGTCTAGGGGTCGGTGCTCAAATCATAATAACTCTTTTGTCTGTCCTGAGCCTCTGCATCTTGTCACAATCATCTTTATCAACATCTCTCTTCATTCCTTTCCACCAGAAATTATTCTTCATGTCTGCGTAAGTTTTGGTGGCTCCTGGGTGAATCGAGTACTGACTCTTGTGGGCTATTTCCATCACTTCATCTCTCAAGAGTCGTGTAGGGACGACAATTTTCCCTTGAAAGGTAATTATACCTTGTTGATTTAAACTAACTCCAGGTTGATTTCTTAACCGTTTCAAACAATCTACGGCTTGTTGGGCTTCCTTGATCCTCTCTAAGAGTTCATCTTGGATTTGTACTGCGTAATATTCCTGTCCGCATTCACTGTTTACCACTGCGAGATTTAAATCTCGGAAATCTTCAATCAATTGTTGTTCGGCTATCATCATACTTGCAATTCCTCTGACTTTTCTGCTCAAGGCATCAGCAACTACATTCGCCTTGCCGGGATGATACTTTAGTTCAAAGTCATAATCTTTCAGGAATTCCATCCATCGGCGCTGTCTCATGTTCAGCTCCTTCTGATCAAATAAGTACTTGAGGCTTTTGTGGTCACTATATACTGTCGTAGTAGCACCGTATAAGTGATGACGCCATATCTTCAAAGCAAATACGATTGCTGCCAACTCAAGATCATGAGTGGGATAATTCTCTTCATGTGACTTCAACTGTCGAGATGCGTACGCGACTGGTCTGCCATTTTGCATAAGCACACATCCCAAACCCATCTTTGAGGCATAACAATAAACTTCAAATGGTTCTTCAGGGTTTGGTAATGTCAGCACTGGGGCTGTCGTCAGCATCTTCTTTAACTCCTGAAAGCAAACTTCGCATTCATCAGTCCACACAAAAGGGACTTCCTTCCTTGTCAATCGGGTGAGTGGTAACACCCGCTTCGAGAATCCTTCAATAAATCTTCTATAATACCCTGCCAATCCAAGAAAGCTTCTTATCTCTGTGACCGTCTTGGGTCGCTCCCAGTCAACTACTGCTTTGATTTTACTGGGGTCCACCGCTACTCCTTTATCTGATATCACATGCCCAAGGAATTGAATCTCGGGCAGCCAAAACTCACATTTGGATGGTTTGGCGTATAGCTGTTTCTCCCGTAATATTTGCAGCACGATTCTCATATGCTCCTCATGCTCCTCCTTGCTCTTTGAGTATATCAATATGTCATCGATAAACACGACAACAAATTGATCCAGATAAGGTTTGAATATTTGATTCATATACCCCATGAACACTGCTGGGGCATTTGTCAGTCCGAAAGGAATGACCAGGTACTCGTAGTGCCCATATCTTGATCTGAATGCTGTCTTCGGAACGTCTTCCGGCTTGATCCGGATCTGATGATATCCTGATCGGAGATCGATCTTTGAAAATACTCTTGCACCTCTCAGCTGATCAATTAAGTCCTCAATACGAGGCAGTGGGTACTTGTTCGTCACAGTAACCTTGTTGAGCTGTCGGTAATCCGTGCATAGTCTCATTGACCCGTCCTTCTTCTTCACAAATAATATTGGCGCTCCCCATGGAGACACACTGGGTCTGATAAAATTTTTCTTTATTAAGTCTTCCAATTGCTTCTTTAATTCCACAAGTTCAAGTGGTGACATACGGTAGGGCGCAATTGAAATTGGCCCAGTTCCCGGTACTAGCTCAATTGAAAATTGTACCTCTCGTTCTGGAGGGAAATTGGTGATATCATCGGGAAAAACATCCTCAAACTCCTTAACCACTAGAATGTTGGACAGTGGTATCTCTTCTTCTCCTACAAGAGTTCCCATCATCATCATGGAGCATTCTCCTGTTTCAGGCGCTGAGTTTTCTTCCGCTTCTTCTTTGCCGATAATCAAACTGTGATTGCTGCAGTCAATCACCACTCGCTGCTTGGCGAGCCAGTCCATCCCTAGAATCACATTGATCTTCTCTAGTGGGAGGACTATGAAGTCCTGTTTGTACTTCTTTCCTTCATAGATAAATGCGACGTCTCTACATAGTAGGTACGCCTTAGCAACTTTTCCCGTCGCGGTCATGATCCGCATAGGTACTTGCAGTCTATCAGTAAATAAATCGTACGCTTTCGCCACATAATCGGCGACAAAAGAATTCGTAGCACCAGAATCAAATAGTACATCTAAATTTTCATGGCAAATATAGATCGTACCTTTGACCAGTTCAGCTGCCTGGTCTGCCGTGTGTTGATCAAGGGTGTAAACTCTGCCCATCCTTGGTGCTTCTTCTGTTGCTTGTTGGTTTCCCCATAGTGGATAGTTCTTGACATAGTGTCCTTCTTTTCCACACTTGTAGCAGTTTGGGGTTCCACTTAGACAGTTACCGTAATGGGGCTTCTTGCATTTTGGACAGTTCGGAGGTTTGTTGTTGTGGCTGTTGTTTCCTCGGTAGTTTCCGGGTCTCTTGAACTTGTTGTCATCTCGCCTGGGCTGCCAGGGATTTCCTCCGTTGTTTCCTCGCCATGGTCCAGTCTTTCCTTTATAACCATTCCCGCTAGCTTCCACGGGTTTCTTCTGTTGGCCAATAGCTTCCACTCTTCTGCATCGATTGATTAGGGTTGCAAAGTCACATGGGTCGTTGCCGGCTACTAGCTCAGTAATTCTGGGATTCAGACCCCTTTGAAACTTCGCCATCAGAAAGTCTGGTAAAGGCATTGCTCCTCTGTACGTTGCCAATCTTAGTAACTCATTAAACTTAGCATGATACTGGTCCACCGTCATCGTTCCTTGAACCAGTTTGTCAAATTCTCCTTGTTTACTATCCCGGATTGACATCGGAAAGTATTTCTCCAAGAACATTTCCTCGAACACGGTCCAAGTTATAACCGCATTCTGCATTTCCAACGGTTGGGACGCATTCGCCCACCAGTGGTGAGCATCTCCTTCCAGCATGTACGTCGAGAATAGCACCTTCTGATCGTCGGTGCATTGGATAACTCGAAAAATCTTGTCCATTGCTTGCAGCCATTGTACAGCTGCCATTGAGTCAGGACTTCCTTGAAAGGAGGGTGGTTTGTGCTTTCTAAACGTCAACAGTAGTCCTTGGTTATCTTGACCTGCCGCACCGTTTCCTGGAGGAGGTCGGGGTCCTTCACCATGACCCCCGGCTCCTGTTCCCGAGCCGCTTGCTCCGTTATTGTTTGCATTAGCATTTGGGTTCCTTCTGATCTCATTCATTATATTCTGAAACATATCTCCCGTGTTGGTTTGTAATTGGGTGATGGTGTCCCGCAACGTGTTAATTTGTCCTTGTATATCTTGCGTAGGGGTTCTTCGTGGAGGCATCTTGCTGTACATAGATACAGCAAATGGTTAGTGTTCCATCCTAATCCGAAATTTTGCTCTGATACCATAAATGTAACACCCCAAATGTAAATACATATAGGGTGCACCTTCATCATGTATTCAATGCGCGGAAGTCTAAATTTAAACTTTACGAATGCAAATATCAGAGTGCGGAATGGAAACACATAACCATACTTATTCCATATAAAATTAAAAGCGTTAAAACGTCAATACAAAATAAATAACACTAAACATTATTTAATGTAATCCCAAAAAGAATAACTAATCATAAATAAAAACATAATTTATGCCGCATCATAAGCCCAGTCATAATGTGGTTGTGGTTCCTCTAGCCATTGTGTACTTAGTGCTTCATCGAAATCATAATGTGGAAAAGCTTCTATTAATAATTTCATAGCCTCAGTCCATAGGCCTCTATCTGTTAGATCCTTTAGTTTCTCTTCCCAGGTAGGTGGAGTTTCTTCTTCTTTACGTACCAGTCTCTTACCCTTTCTTTCCCACATTACTTTCTTATTACTTTCTTTCATCTTTTCCTGAAATGGGTGGTCAAGGGGGGTGAGATTTTGGGGAAAATCTCAGTAAGGTTCACAGCTGGAGCATTCTCCAACTATGACGCTTACTCCTGCAACAGTTTATAATAACAATACAAAATGGAACATTTAACATCATCATATAAAAATATCATGCCATCATCATCATCATCATATTCCTGCCGGCTTTTACGGACTTACGGAGATACCCAGAGTCCTCGTCAGGTTGCAACTGGAGTATCAATGCACAGGCCAACATTTAATAGCATGGTTTTAAGTTTCAAAAATATCATAATCACATAATGTAAAGCACTATAAACATATTGCAGTCAGACCATAACTTATCATAGTTTCATAATGGTGGCATACATAGAGAGATTACTTCAACAACTGTAAACACTTACAGTACTTGTCGTTCTTTACTTGTATACTTTCAACTTTTGATCTCTTTACTTGCCTGTTTGCTCCCTTGACTCCCTAACATCATCATATCATCTTTTAGTAACTTATATAACATTCAACATTTGTGTTTTATCCATGTATAGGTCTCGGCTTTGCAGGTTTAATTACCTAGAGGAGTTGTTTTGCTTACTTACCCACTTGTGTAGGTTTTAGGACATTATTAGGTCATCATAACACTTAATAGAATTATTAAAGATTTCATTCTAGGCATGTATAGGTTCGGCCACCATAGATAAACATCTAGGAATATAATTTTTAAAACATGCTTTCAATTATATTATTAACTTAACATGGTTAGATCCTTTCAACATTAATCAAATAAAACCTCTTTTAGCTACATACCATTCGGCCTTATTGCCCTAAAATACCTAAGGGATTACTTCTAAAACATGCTTCTAACATTATTGATAATTTATCATATTTAAATCCTAGAGCATCATTCAAAACATCATCTTATATATTCGGCCAACTAAGGTTATGATCATGCAAAATTGATTTAGAACCTAGGCTACTAAACATGCTAATCTAACATCATCATTTCATCATCTTTCATATCATTTAAACATCTCTTCATGCTTATAATTATCATACATGGTTCGGCCTTCTAGGGATCATATACTTAGGATATCACTTTCATGCTTTTACATGTCATTCCTAACCAAGAAGGTTCATAGGCTTACCTTTGATGATGATCAACGACTTAAGGAAACACTTCTTGACCTTTGACTACTTTGAATCTTCTTGAATGAACTTCCTTCCTCCTTGAACATACAAGGCCGCAAGCTTAAAGAGAGGAGAAGAGGGATTTTCTTGCTTAGAGATGAAGGGTTCTTTGGTGGAATTATTAGGAAGAAGGACTAAGATCCAGGCTTGTATTTGATCTTGGAACAATTAGGTATTTCTCACTAACACACTCACCATTTCGAAGCATTCATGGACTTCACAAAATGAACTAAACTCTTTGTTCTTTCCTTTGGTAGTGCCGCGGCTATAGAGGGAAAAAGGAGAGACTAAAGCTTGTTCAAATAGGCAACCTAGAAGCCTTGCCATTACTTGATTGCTGGTAGGTTTCGATCACATTAAATGAGAGTAAGGTGGTGATTTGTTGTCATAGGTTAGATTGCTTAATTTAGGGACAAGAACATGATGTCAATTTCCTTGATTAAGGAAATTTAGTGATTGCTTGATTTAAGGAATTGATGATGTGTGACTAATCGTCATTAAAAGTTGCTCCCTTGATTTAAGGGATTGATGAGGTGTGACTAATCGTCATAAAGGTTGCTTCCTTGATTTAAGAAACAGAATTATTTGATTGATTGACATATTGTCATCAATTTGCTTGATTTAGGGAAAGTGATTGACTACTAATCATCATAATCCTAACTTCCTTGTTTAAAGGAATTTGACTGGCTTGACTTAAGGAAATTCGATTTGCATTTAATGGCTTGAAAATCAAATAAAATCAAATTCATTTCCTACACCTAGGCCGCGGATTTTAAATGCTTGGAAGGAAAAGATTTCCTTTAATTTTGGACCATGATTTATTCCTTAAGATTATGGACCTTTAACCTATTAACCTGACCTAATTTGTGCCTATTTTTCCATGATTTTATGACACTTTAAATTGACTTCTTAGAGCTTGTTTTCTCTAGTAAAACCGTGGGCTTCTTGCTTGTAGGGAAAGAATTCTAATTTAATTCCTAGTCATATAGTACTTCTTTAGGTTTATTATGTCATGGCCTTACTTTGGGCTTTAACTTGATTTGGGTTTCATTTACCTTATTGGACTTTACTTTATCATATAGAGCTTTCTTTGTATCACTTGGACTTGTCCACATTAAATGGAATTAAAACTTCCTTTGTTGGGTTATACTTTGATCCATGAATTCATTGGATCCCTAATGCTTATGTCTTTGGTCCATTGGACCCATACTTCTAATTTACTTAATCATAAACTATTTCATCTGAAATGTCTCGTTTATTAATTATCATAATTCTTCATTAATCATGATACAATATTTAGGGTTGTTATACCAACACCACTGGCACTACCTGAAATAAAGTCCCCAAACAGGGGTGAGATATACGAATATATCTCAGTAACCCAGAGATTCTAGAGAATACTCCTCCCAATGGCTCACTTCGATGCATATCAATAACATAATACAACATTTAAAACAAGATAAAGCAAGGGATTTAGTGAAGTAGGAAAGCATAGAGAAACAAAATACGACGAAGCTGGAATGGTCAATGCCAAAGCCACACTACGTCCGTCCTATTGGCCTCGGCATATTGGCCTCGACATATAGCCTACGGGTTTCAAACCAAGGAGTGTTCCCAGAACATCAACCAAGGCACCCTCCATCCATATCCACCCGAGACTTCCTAGTGTGCTCCTCTACGGATTACACACCACGACCCCAGGTCAACTGAAACTCCCTCATGGAGACCTATCCAGTGGAAGTCCGCAACGGCCGAAGGCAACTGTCTACTGGCCAAAGACTCGGTACATCCTATGTACCACTAAACACACAACAATGCATGAACATGTTATACTACATTACTCACATACACCTCCTACCACTACCCTCAACGGGCATAGTGGTGCACACACATGGATCAAATCCCAGTACCAAGGGATTACCTGAATAATCTCCTTCGCTTGATAGCTCCCAACACAGTATCACCAAGCTTGGTTCACCAGAAATGCCTACACATAGGCCATTTCCATCTCAATATCAACCAACCAATATATATGCAAGTTTATTAATTACACATGCATAGGTTCAAGACCACTTACCAAAATTCCTTTGGTCCGGGACCAAAGGAAACCCACCAAGCTCACGGTTTCGAGTTCAAATCCGAGAGAGGCAACCTACAATGACCACACAAGGATCATCAATACAAGGTGGAATCCACCAAGATTACAAAACATCAAAATCCCCCCCACCACATGGTAGGTTCGGCCAACATAGGCTATTTTTCCAAAATATTTTCTAAATTTTATTTTAATTTTTCTTTAGCATCTTAAGGCTACCACAACACCATTTTAGGTCCCACTTTCCATCCTACACCATCACAACATAATTTTTCTCATTTATTTCCTTCTAGGTCTAATGTACACTCTAATACAATCCACATATTTTTCCTTTGATTTTCCATGCATTCACTCATCATACAACACCTCTAAATACCATTTAACAATACAACACATCCATCACATAATTTCACGACATCCAACCCCCCTAAATTGCTCACTTGGCCGAAATGCTCATGGCCACATACCAAGGGGTATCCAATTCAATTCAACAACTCCACACATCATACAATCCTACAATTAACTCATACAAACAATCAACAACTCAATTACATAATCCTACAACCAATCAAATTCACAAAGTCATGAACCACAACCAAAAATTCACTAAGTTAAAATCCCAATTTCATCAATAATTTTTAAGACATTTTTCACTCTAAAACATCATTCTAAGCCACAATTGTCTAATACACAATTTCCATTTGAGCTCTCTAACTACATCAATCATACAATTTAGCTCTATGTTTTCAAAATTTAGATTCATGAATCAACCATTCAAATGTGTTGAAATATACTCACAAGCTAGGCCAATGACCCCTCCAAGTGATCCACAATCAGTAGCTTGAACAAACAACTCCAAAAACCTTGAAATCCTTCCCAAAACCGCGGATATTTTTGCCTCTTTTCTCCCAAATGAGCGAGTTTCAAGGAAAATGAATCGGTGAGATGTGTTTGGATGATGATTTCCAACAACTTTGGTGACAAACTTTGTAGGATTTGAGTGAGTATGGAGGGAGTTAGGAGGAGGAGAAGATTTTGGAGAAATTTCCCCCTTCCATGGTGTAGGGCTCGGCCTTGAAGAGAGAGAAAAGGAAAGATGATGATGAATAGTGGATTTGGTCCATATGTCATGATTTAACTTAAGTGGGGTGGGTCTCACTGCCACCTCACGCAATTCAAACTAATTCAAATCTCCCGCCTATTCCACTGAACGTTCATAATTTCATAACTTATTTAGGAACTCTAATTTTTAACATTAACCATTGTCCTTTAATTTCCCTTGATCAGATGAATCCGGAGTTTTCCGGTCGTTCGGAGAAATTGCAGTTTTAAGCTGTTATGCGCACCGTGGGCATGCTTCTCCAAACACACTAATTTCCATCAATTTTCACCAGAAATCATATTTTCGAGTCCTATGTACCATTTATAACTTATATCCAAACCTAGAGCTCAAAATTCAATCGGCACGCTTTACGGTGCAAGTATACTGCGATATTTTTATCCGGTAAAAACACTATTCACCGAATTTTCAGAAACTTGCCTAACCACTCGATTTTTCATTCTGAATCCATTTCCAGGGTAACTTTTCCCATTTGAGACCTTCTACTCAATTTTACCTTCCTTGGGTTACGTGTTTGGCTAATTATCGTTTTACCATTCCTTTGTATTTTGACCTTAATTTCAGGATTTTCACTAATCTTACCCTTTAATCCATTTTTAATATATTAATATATGTTTTAGAAATGTGAGGTGTTATACATAGCTATTATAATTATTTAATTATGCATTGGGGTTTAGCGTATATTAGTGATTTAGAAAATAGTGAGTGATTTAGGAATTTTGTACCATGTTATGAATGCTGTAGTGACTTAAGAATTTTTTAGTGACTTAGGTATTATTATTATTATTTAATTATGAAATAATTAGTGACTTAGGTATTAGTATTATGTCATTACGAATTAATTAGTGTCCGAGGTATTATTATTATTTCATTACAAATAAATTAGTGTACTACGTATTAATATTATCTCATTACTTATGATTGTAGTAAATATGTAGGGTTTATGCTTAATAATTTTGATAGTAAATTAGGGTTTTGCTTAATTAATTTGTAAATAAAATTTGCTGTTACATGTGATTAATTTCAATGTTGTTTTATATAGTTTTTTATCATGGTGATTCATCATCATCTGGGGGTTCTGCATTCGATCACGAGGCAGAGCCTACCGATTCTACTATGTATATCATACCTGGGCCGTATAGATGGGAGGTCCTTTGGAAGAGGATGCAGAGTGCCCATATTTCACAGCGGGTGTGAAAGACGGAACATGTGTATTAATTAAGACCAGACGTGGCAAGGTACAGGGGGGCCACCTGCCGGCGCTATTCCAGACGCGGTCGTCGACTACCTCACACAGGCTGGATTTATACATGTTGCATGCATGCGACATACTCAGGCATGTAATTTCTGACGTTACAATTTATGTAGTTATTCAATACAATGACATAACATGTGATAATTGTATAATTTATTTCACATTGATGCCCCACTGATTAGTGCTTTGGTCGAGAGGTGGAGACCAGAGACACATACTTTCCACATGACACAGGGTAAGATGACTATCACGTTGTAGGACGTGGCCGGCATGCTGGGATTGCCTACTACGGGAATGTCGTTACCGGATCTACATCCGAGGATTGGCATGCTGTTTGTTCTCTATTTTTTGGTGCGGAGCCACTGGCCAGTGAGTTTCATGGATCAGGCGACCTACGCATCTCATTCTTCGATGATTTGTAACCCCGATGGAGTGATGCAGCTGGGGATCATGATCGAGAGATTTATTTCACGAAGGCGCACATTGCCCGTATGTTAGGGTGTTGGTTACTAGCAGACAGGTCTGGAGGTCGCAACATGGGTTGTCATCTTGTCCTGTTGCTTGGGGGAGGATTTGATGAGATTGGTCGTTTTAGCTGGGGATCTGCGGTTCTGGCACACTTGTTCAGGAATTTGTGCGAGTGTACATATGCCAGTCGATCTGACATGGGTGGGTACCACATTCTTCTACAGATATGGGCATGGATTCGATAACCACCCATTGCTCCACCCCTTCCTTCTCCTCCTGTCCCTAGCACGCACTTTGGGTGCCGTTATGGTTTATTAAATTCAATCGTATTCGCTTTAGATTTATGTAATTACTAATTGTATATTTGCTTAATGATGTATGTTTCTCATTACCGGTTTAATACTGTTAGGTGGTTTAAGCCGCATGAGGTTGTACATTATCGGGCAACCTTGGATACCCTATGTAGAGATGAGGTAAGGTTTTATGTACTTTGTATCTTTTTAGTACACCTTGCATGTATCTTTTAATTAACAACGTATTTAATTATCGTTGTCCGTGTAGGTGGTTTCGCAACAATTTTTAGATTATGTATGGTTGGATGTCACTCCACAGTAGCAGTATATGTGGTTTGCTATCACACCCCTCATTTACTTTCACACGGTAGAAGCCTGTCAACCGGACAAGTGTATGCGACAGTTTTGTCTGGATCAGCCCATTCCAGATGTGTGTAGGAAGTTGAAAGGCGTTCATGATCATACCCTGCGCAGGAAGGTCGATGAGAACTGGAGGCATAAGCTTCGTCCTTGGATACATAGATGGCAGATCAGGGAGCAACATATCGTTGTCCCTCCTCCACTACTTGGGCTGATGTCACCTAACCATGAGTACATGGAGTGGTATAGAGCTAGAGGAAAGAGATAATATCACGGAGGGCTGCGAAGATTGGACGAATGGTGAGTTTTCCATTTATTTAAGCAAACTTAATTATCTGACCATATCATACCATGTTTATATATTATAATTTACAAATTGATGGCCTGAAGATGTACTACCACGCTACCAGTGCTAAGGAGTTTCCATGCTACGATTTGGAGTACATTCACACCGAGATTGGCCATATTATTGGGATTTTTAGGGAGTCTTCACGGGTTGACGAGCCTAAACCTGAGGCACCCCCGACACAGACACGGCCTGAGCCGTAGTTGTCTCTAGATGTTCCACGAACTAGACAGGAGGGACGCAGATTAGACCGTCTTCATGAGCGAGTACCAGTTGTCCCTGTTCCCATAGTTGGACCCAGGCCACTGATAAAGTCTCATGGGTGGTTCAGACCTCCAGTCATTGGGACTACGTACGGCTCACAACCCATGTATCATCAGGGATCACAGGATCTAGGAGGACCTAGCCAGCCCGAGTCGCAGCACCAGTACATGGATTCCCAAGAGCCTGTGTTTCAGGCCAGTCCCATGGCCATGGTAGGGGGCGAGCAGCCGTACTCACAACCGTACTCACAGGGTCTTGATGCTAACATGCCGGTGTGGAGTCAGGAAGAGGTTTATGGATTATGGTTAGAGCTGGGGCTTATTTCAGATAGCTGTGATGGTGAGGAGACTGAGGCCACGGATAGCCAGACCCAGGCTGCCATGCCAGCCCAATACATCTGGCCATGCCCATTCAGTTCATGTACGAGACTCTCCAGATATTAGTGGTCGCACAAAGGCAGATGATTTCATTCAGGCGGCGATGGATGATTACCAGACTCCAGCACCAGCGACACCTCATCCGGCACATCATGGTAACGATGCATTGGACAGACGTATTCAGCCAGATCGGGATGCATGTCATAGGCTATGGCCACCGTGGTCGTAGTGTTGTCGTTGTCGTATTTGTTATTTCATTTACTTACTTAGTATATGGACTGTATTTGGACTGTATTTTGTTATGTTGTGGACTGTATATTTTATTTTTGTCTATGTGGATTAATTATGTGATGTCTAATTGTTCTGAATGTCTACAAAATGCATATTTTTAACAAAAACAAATCACGCCACAAACACGTAACCCAACCAAGTTACATAACAACAAATACAAAAAAATAACGTCAATATGAAACAAGCTCTAAATCATCGTAGTTTAGTTAATAAGAAATCAATCGTTTGCTCCGCGATTTGGACATGCTCTACGATTATGGTCGCGTTCCTTGCAAATTCCACACCTAATACGGCTTCGACTTTTCTCAACTTCATCCATCTCATTACGGATGCGGGTGGACCTTGGACGGCCTTTTGCACGCAACATATAAGAGTCAGGAATAAGCAGTGGACCTGTATTTGGTGGAATAGCTTCCTCATTACCAATTGGTTGCCACGGGTACGAATAAGCCTCAACCAAGTTAGTTGTCAAGAAAACATCATCCACATACTAGAAAGGATTATGCCGAACACTTAAAGCAGCAACAGCAGCGTGACTACACGGGTATATAAAAGCCTTAAACTTTCCACATTGACAGAACCTCTGTGGGAGATTGATAGAATACGAACGATCCCATCCCTCGTCAACCTCGAAGACTGTATGTTCCACGTTATATACACGCACATGGTGGCCTATAGCTAGTACTTCGTTGTTCTTGACCAGTTCAACAATATTTTTGCAATGACGATGTACAAATTGAAGTTACGAAGAAGTAGATTTACCTCTCGTAACAAAATAATGAACTAATCTGCTGTATGTGTGCTTAACCAAAGCAAGTATGGGCATATTTCTTGCCCTTTTCAACACCCTGTTAACAGATTCTGCCAAGTTTGTAGTCATATGCCCGTACCTGTGTCCTTCAACATCGTATGCACGCGACCACTTTTCTTTAGGGATGGCATCAATCCACTCAGCAACCTGAGGACTAGCTTCACGGAATCTCGTAAGACCTCTTTCAAAGTCAACCATTGACGAATTATAACCTGCACAGAAATCCATTATTGTACAGATGTAAGAGATGTAAGGTAGAAATAATTAAATAAGTACAGTTCAGCCAAGTATACCTAAATTATTTAATGACCGCTTCAATCTGTCATTTCAAAACTTCTGATTGAAGTTGCTTGCAATGCGACAAATACAAAACACATGATATGCATTTGGTGGCTGCCAATTACGGTTATTCTCCACGGCAGATATTATGCTACGATGTCGATCGGAGATGAGGCATATGTTTGACATCTCCATAACATGAGCACGAATATTAACAAGGAAATAGTCCCAGCCTTCCAAGGTTTCACCTTCAACGATGAAAAAAGCAATCGGTAAACATTCTTCATTTCCATCTTGGGTTGTGGCCAACAACAATTTTCCTTTGTACTTCCTATATTAATGTGTGCCATCAATCTGTATGACTGGTTTGGAAAATTTGAATGCCTCAACACACTGTCTAAACGTACAAAAGATGCCATGAAACATTTTTTTTCCAAGAACTAAGCCATGCTCTACATAATAATCATTTGTTTGAATATGATAAAAAGAACTTGGAAAAAAGCGAAGCATGTATTCACACCACCTCGGCAAAAAAGCATATGATTCCTCCCAATCTCCGTACATAATTGCGATCGCTTTCTGCTTCGCATACCATGCCTTTCTGTACGAAACTTTAAATCCATATTTAGAGGTTATCCTTTCCTGAACTAATGCAATTGAGACTGATGGTTCTTCCCTTATCATCCCTGCCAATGAAGAGATTACATTCACATTACGTAGAACACATTTAATTACACAAACCACTTTAACAGTTAACATCTCATTGAGATAGAATACGTACCTAGAACGAGCTCCGTAATGACGTCAGCATCGAGTTGTCTATGACCCTGAGAAATATGGTCATTCAAAAAATTGTGATCCCCACCCCATCTGGTAATCTTCTAATTTTTATCAAACACTGGTTTTATTGCCCTAACGCCACATGCAACCTTTATCATACGCGCAACATTTCATGCTTAACTTTGCAGGCGTGCTCTCAATTACAATTGCATCTTGATGCTCCCTAATGAGGTTGTGCTTCAGTGCCATTTGAACCTCTTTTTTTGTTGCAAATTCTTGGTTCGCAAATAACTTGTCACCCAGTTGCCACGAACCTTGTATTGATCCCGATCATGAAACCGAACCATCAGTGCATGATTTTTGTTCGCTTCGATAACTCCAATCAATATGTGTGTAATGCAAAATTCCTTCCTAAAAAGGAATAACAGCATCGTCCCCTGCATATAGTAATTAAAACATCTTAATACAAACATCCTAAATCAGATATATAATTATTATATAAATTAGCTTCAAGATGGTTTGCTAATTGTGCGGAGCCAACGTCATTCTGTTACGAGATTTGAGATAATGGGATTTCAGACGCGCCCATATTACCACCTTCACTCAGCCAAAAGACGTTCTTCCATTGCGATATTTTCATCATCGTCGTCGTCATCGTCATGCATAACCCAAGTCGGATCATTTTCATCTCCCTCTGAAATGTTACCAACTGGAGAAGCATGAGCGTCAGAAGTTGATGCAAGACGGGGAGAATTTAAAGCAACTGACCTCACCGGTAATGGAACATCCTCCGATCCGGCAATGTCCATATACAACTCCAGAAAATATTTCCTTGATTGGTTGAAAATTTCTTCCATTATCATCTCCACATCTTCATCGTCAACAACTTGCAAACTAATGTATTGTTCAGATTGCCATAACCTTGTGGTGATCTGAGTGATACATTGGTTACCTTGAAGACTTAACTTCTGACGAATTTTTTGATGCAGTTCGTCAATGGTTGCGTTGCGTTGGATACGTGTCGGCCTTTTTTCACCTTCAAACATGACACCTCGTTGACATTCTACCTTCCTACCATTGTTATATAACACAACACGAACAGAATCAGAATGTGAACTCATTTTAAAATGGAATAACAAATAAAATAAAAAGACTAAATTTAATATAACAATTACGTATGTAAAATGTAAGAATTAATGGTAGAGAAAAGATGTGAAGAGTGCATAGAGTGGAAGGGGATTATATAGAGTTTTTTTGACTCATTCACGCCTGGGGGGGCATCAGGGCTGCATGTGTCACGCCCAAATTGGGCATCACATGTCACGCCCCATTTAGGCGTAACCCATGTGGGTATCACGCCTTAGGCGTGACATTGTGCAATAGATTCGAAATTATTTTGAAAACAGCTGTAAATTTATAATTTTTTAATTAAAAAGCATTAAATTAATTTTTTTGCCTGAAAAACAAGACTATACCAATTAAAATTTCCAAGTTACTATCGAATTACTCAAAAAAGTGATCTTAGAAACAAATTAAAGAACAAAGACTGATGTCTCCTTCATAAAGCAAGTTATAACTATACCAGAAAATATGTTTTACAAATTGTCTCCTGCCTGTACATCAAGATTACAAATGTTAAACAGCTCAAAAATGCTAAAGTAATCCCAAAGATTTAAAGGAGGAATCAATCACACAAAGCCATCAGCCTAACTGTAACCTCACGTCCCCTCAGTAATCAATACATGGACAAGGCTAAAGACCCATGATCAGACAACAAGGTAACCATTATTACTCAAAACACAAAGCCACCGTAAAAATAGTCACTTTACATGAAGTAAGGGATATCTTTCGAGTTCAAGAACATTTATGAGTTTGTATAGACGAACATTCTGCTAAGATAACATTGTAAGGTCTAAGTTTTTACTTTTATTTTTTTTAAACAAAACCTATATTTACCATCAGAACCTCATTACAAATCATGGTCCACAAGCTTAAGAACTGCCTACACATTTAGTGCATCACTATTTAGGATACAAATCTGCATTAATCAAAGGTTCATTTTTTTTTTGCAGTCAATGTAGATAAGTTATCTACATTGAACCAAAACAACGTCATTTTGGGACGGAAATCAAGATATTTTATAATTATAATTTTTTTTCAGAGTTATAATAGTCTTTCTCATTATAATTTTTTAACCTTTTACCCCAAAACGACGTCGTTTTGAAAGTAAATGTAGATAATTTACTACATTCACTGAAGAAATATTAAAGCCATAATCAAATCACAAAACTAGACATCTAGTATTCATTTTAAAGAAAACCTTGTAATCAACATTTTACCAAATGTATCGGAGCCACACAAAAATGTTAGCCCGTGTCAAAAACTCGCCCCCCAAAATTTTAACCAATGCATTTTGCATAGTTGCCAAATTTAGCCTCTACCCATGCCAAATTCTAAAAAGTTTGAAAACTAGCTAGTGTTAAGGCACTAGCTAGCCCTAATGTGGCTCCGCCATTGTGTATGAAAAACATTAGACAACCAGCACAGACAGATGAAAGATATAAAAGAAAAATAAATTAGTACGGGACATCTAGGAGTGTAAATAGGCTAGGCTAGGCTAGGCTTTGGCTTAAATAAGCCAGGCCTGTGTAAAAACAACTGGGTCTGGCCTGGCTGTTAGCCTGTGTAGGCCCCAAATTACAATTCTGGCATGATTTATATTTAAAAAAATAAAAGTCTTGGCCTAGGTCTGTTAGTCTGTTTAAGCCTATTAAACATTCAACATTTAAAAGAATAACTAAAATAATATTACTTTATTATTCAAAATCATTAAAATAATTATTTTATTTAATATAAATAATATGATATAGGCCGGTCTGTAGGCTTATAGGCCCAACATGTACAAAAAAGCCTATGACCTATTTTCTAAATAGGTTTTTTTAAAAGTCTAAACCTGTTATGTTTTACTCTTTGTAATAGGTCAAGTATGGCCTAATATAGGCTAGGTCGTAGGCCCCTGTAAGTCGGATTAGCCTATTTACACCCTTGGGACATCCACAATGTTCATCCTACCCTTCAGACATGATTTAAATAATTCAGATTAAAGGCACATAAAAATTTCCCAAATTGCAAAAGATTAACATAACCAGGGGAAGCATAATCTCAACATATGGTATTTCAACATGCAAGGCAGTCAAATAAGAAACTTGATAGTTCAAATTTTTTTATCAAACACATTATGTGCATACCAGAAGCATACTTAGAAAATACAAAAGATTACATTCTTCAACTCAGATCCTAAACACACCTAAGGGAGGAACAAAATCAAACTTAAACAATCTCTTTCAAATTAAATCATCATCAAATAGATCATTTATATAAAATAAAATGCAAGCAACATTAAATGGTAAAATCTGAAGCAATGTAACTCTTAACACAATTCCAATTGAACGCAGAAAATCAGATGAACCTCAGCTTGATTTCTGAAACTCTCTTATTTCAACTCTTTCAATGCCAATATATCAGGAACACTTCCAGATACAAAAATTGAAATTTCAGGCTAAAGCTACTTTACCGTCTCCTTCTCAAATTTGTTTTATCCCCTTTCTAGTCGTTATTTTCATCCATGCCTTTTTTTTCTTGCTTGTTTTCTTCCGTCTTTATAGGAGAAGAACTTACAACCTTTATTATTGTTCAACAGATTAAAGAGATATTTGTACTCTCCCACACGTTAACAGAAGGTGCATTACCCGTATCAAATTGGAGTCTTCTTATATTTTCTCTTTTAGATCCAATTTCTTTCTTCAATATCTGAATCTCTACTTCTTATTCTTTCTTTTTTTGGAAAAGTTAATCAATGTCCCGTGCAGTTTATTCTAAAATCACCTATGACCAGTGATTTTTTTATCAGATATGCCCCTTGTGGTTTGCAAAAGGGTATGCTTTTTATCACATATGTCCCGTGCTTTTTTACTTTTTACAAACTACAGAGACATATGTGATAAAAAAATCACTGGGGCATAAGTGATTCTAAAGCAAACCACAAGTACACTACTAAACTTTTCCTTTTTTTTCTATATTTGATCTCTGCCCATTTTGAATTATTTGAGCCATCTCCATGGCGGTGCCTTGTGAAAATAAGAGATCCTCTTCTTTGAAGTAGCTTGGTCTGGGTCTTGGGGAAGAGAGCTAGCCTGGTTCACTCTGTTGATGTTGATAAAGTGTTTGATAGGGAAGGCTCAGTGATCTTCTTTTCTTTTTTGATTTTTTTTTGTATTTTTATTAGTTTTTATTTTTATTTTTTTAAGTTTTTTTAAGTAAAGCAAACTGCAATATTTACCAGTCACTTATTTATTAGCATAGGTGTCCTAGAGACAATATGCTAGTCAGATGACAACTTGTACTTTAGCATTCTTTCATGAATAATAGTTTAGAACATTTTCTTTATCTATTTAATTTATCTCTATTCATTGCTTATGATTATTGTTTTACGGACAAAAGCCCTTGGAATAATCAAAGTGCATATTGAGAATTTATGATGAGATTATGATCATGAGAACTCAGTACATTATTTGAACATTCGCTAAATATTGTTCCTAGTCGAGAGTCACCAAGAAAGGGCATTGGTCGACTCGATCAAACTAGTACAAAATCTGGCTACTTACTTGTGATGTAAGGTACAGACCTTATAGATGCAGGTAAGGAGATATCTTAACTGATGTTGTGAGCGGATTTTTGTGTGGAACAAATAACACGAAATTGACCTACCGAGAGACTCCACAAGGATCTTTACAACATGTATCATTACATCTAGTCTCTCATCGTACGATAGTGCAGATCATCCTTAGACTTGAGGTTGTCATCGATTACCATGTCTGAGGGTCATACTTTAACTATATAATTATGTCCTCCTTAAACATGAGGAGCATAGTGTGCTCTTGGTATGACTTGAGAGCATGAGTATAGATTGACCAACCAATAGGATTCATCATCTTTGTAAGATATAAGTTATCCACAAGAGACCTGTGGGACTCAGATAACTTCCATAAGACTAAAGAATCCATGCAAGGTAAAGGGTTCATGAAGGAGATAATGACTCTACCTTTAGAGTTTATGGAAGAAGACCCCTAGTTATGATAAAGCTTTCTTTGGGTCATTCGAGAGTTGATATTGTATCATTGCTCTTGATCAGAAGGTGGATAACGAGATGTAGGGATATATAGACATAGTAACCCTATGCGAAAGGTTGCTCACTTGATTATCCATTTAGATATATGGCTACAAAGTATTGTTAGTATTCTATATGGTCATTAAATAAATAAGGCCCATTAAAGGGGTTTAATGGGCCCGAGCTTATTTATGTTACTGGCTATTTGTGCCTAATGGATCACTCGCCTATATCATTTTGTTTGCTTGGACTAGCATACGATTTTTGGCATATAAGAGTATAGTGTAGATCCTATGCGATAAGATCATACAAGTGATAAGTGGGCCATGTGTTATGAACACATGCACTTAAGCCCAATGGGGTGCAAACTAGATAGGCTTAGGAAGCACTAGCTTGTTATATAATTGGGCTATATATGGAAAAGGGCTACTCCATACTCTTGATTGGATCAAGTTTTAGTCAACTTTGAATTTAAAGTTTGAATTAAATAAGGATTGGATCCTTATCTTAATTTAAATTTTGAATTTGAATAGGGTAAGGATAAAATATAGATCTTATCACATGTTTAACGGCAAAAAAAAATTTAAATATAACTTTTTAATAACAACCGTTGTGGAACTGCATCAGAAAATTTGCCAAAAATTATGTCTCGAAGACAACCAATTGATCACTCTGGTCACAACAAGATTATGACAATGTGAACAATAGATTAGTTTGCAAGTGGTCGATGACGAAGACGTCGATATGGTAATGGAAGAATTCTTGAACCAGTCTAGAAAGGATTTCTTAGAGTTGTACATGGATACTGCCAGAGCAGAGGATGTTATGTTACCAATGAGGCCAGTTGCTTGCAATTCTCCTCGTAATGCATCCTCATCTGCTGCTCCAGCTGTTAACATGTCTGAGGAAGATGAACATAACCCTACCTGGGTTATGGATGACGACTATGATGATGATGATGAGGAAAATATCGCGATGGAGTATCGTCTTGTTGCAAAGGATATGAGTACTTCAGACAATGATGAAGAATGTGGCAGGTCCACTACTCAAATTCAGCCATGGCATGATTTGGGTGAGTCTCGAATCGTAGAACATCATGACATGACCTCGAGTCAAGTGCCAGAACATCCTAAAGGTATGTTAGGAAACAACTCATATTTGCGTATATGGTTTTGTTGATGTAATTAATTGTTGTTGTTATTATTATTACTTAGTACACGCAGGTGATGATGTTGTTACTCCTTTTTGGGCTGAAATTCTACATTACACATATATTGATTGGGATCATCCGAGTGAACAAGAATCATATACCCAGAGTTCGGGTTCAATCCAAGGTCCAAGGAAATTAGGGGGGAAAGTTGTTTGTTAACCAGGAATTTACATAAAAAAGAGGCTCATATGGCAATCAAGCGCAACCTCATGAAGGAGCATCAAGAAGCAATTGTGGTTGAGATGACGTCTACAAAGTTAAGCATGAAATGCTGCACACATGAGCAAGGTTGCCCATAGGGGGTCAGGGTAATTAAACCAACGTATGGTGAAAATTGGAAGGTTACAAAATGGGGAGGGGATCACAATTGCTTGAATGACCAAATTTCTCAAGATCACAGACAACTTGATTCTGACGTGATTGCATCACTTGTAGTAGGTACATTATTTCAGAATATTATGATATATTTAAAAATTGGTTGATATACATGTGTTTCTGTTAATGTGTATATTACAATTTGTTTATCAAAGATGATAAAAAAGGAACAATCAGTGTCAATTGCGCTGGTTCATGAGAGGATCACTCATTCTTATGGTTTCAAAGTTTCATATAGAAAGGCATGGTATACAAAGCAGAAAGCAGTGGCAATGTTGTGTGGTGATTGGCATGAATCGTATGCATATTTACCCAGGTGGTATGAATATATGCTTCGTTTTTCACCAGGTTCCTTTTATAATATTCAAACAAAGGATTATTTTGTGGAGGGGCAACTGGTCCCTGGAAAACCCATATTTCTTTGCATTTTTTGGACTTTCACTAATCAACACATAAAAATTATAACTAAAATAATTTACTGCTCGTCCAATCCTCGCAGCCTTCCTCGCTACGAATCGCTTGCCTCGCTTCCTGTTGATAACTCTCCCAAATGAGAGTTAATTTGTTATTTTTATGATGAATTTGCTGCATAAATTCCATATAAAGTGTCTTAATTGCATGATAATTGAGCTAAATGTTGCATATTCATGATTAAGTGCTTTTAGATGACTAAGTATGGAAAACGAGACAATATTCCTTGATTTTGTATAAGAATATATGATTTGTTGAGTGTTTGTCTTTGCAGGAAAAATCGACGTTCGAATGTTGTAGCAGAGAAGCTGACGAAGTAATGATATAGCAATTGATACAGCATGATAGCGTGGCCAAAGAAACAACCGAACTTTTGAATTTCAAAAGTTAGTTAATTCCCAACAAATGGATAAAACACCAGCAAGCAACGATCAAGGATGATTTCAAAGATTAAGTCTTATCCCAAAATCCCAAAGAACAAGGACAACAAACTCTTGTTCGGTCAACAACAATATTGGCACAAGAAAATCAAAAGATCATGGTCATATCCAATCAAGTGCCAACAGCACAAGAAAGTCAAGAAGATTAAGATCTTACCCAATCAAGTGCCAACAACCCAAGAATTTAGGGATAAGATAAGGCTGCAGCAACACGATTCATGGAATCTCACTCCCAACCCTAAAGCCCAATTAATCGACCACTTTTCCTATTTAAAGAGGGGAAGAGAGAGGTCAGAAAGGCAAGAAAGAAAGGAGGGGGAGAATGTAGTACCCCTCCCACGTTTTAGAGAGAGAAAGTAAGGTTCTTGGAGGAGGAAGAGCTGCTGGAGCAGTGCTGGAGCAAGGCAGTGACGACGTTTTCCTACAACATTCGTTTTCATCTTCTTTTCTGTTTTCCAATGAGTTCTTTCTTCCTTTTCTCTGTTTTATTTAATTCCATTATGAGCTAATTTTCTCTATAGGTTAGGTGATAAAGTACTGATAGTCCTCAAGAGTTGAGGCCCATTAAGTGTAAATTGTTCCACAAAACCCATGTTTTGGTTATAAATCACTCCCTTCAACCTTCTTCTTTTCATATAGAGCAACTGTTTTGAATAGTGGACGAGAGCAATGCCGAAAGTGGGAATTAAGGTAGACCTGGAGCAAATTTAACATTATCTTTTTCACATATGACTATTGGGTTAGTTTGCTTTGTTCAGGACACCTAAGGCCCATCAAAAGGAACCACAAAATGAAGAGAGAAGAAGGAGTGTTGCGCAGAAAGGAAAAAAAAGTCTGCTATAGTACAACAGCAGTCAAAGGAAGCAATGGGGAGCCGCCACGTCAGCTACAGCATAGAAGGTGGAGGTGCTGCCTCTGCTACAGTACGAAAGCAAAGAAGCTGAGCAATAGGGAGCCGCCACGTCAGCTACAGCAGAAGGAGTGGAGGAACCTCCCTGAATCCGATACTCCTACTCACAAAGGGAGCCAAAAGCAAGGGGGACCACTTCCATTTAAGGCCAAGCAAGCAAGAAGCAAAGCCACCATTGGAGAGGATTTAGACAAAGCACGACCCTTGATGAAAGGAACAATGGAGATCAAATGAAGAACCCTATAAAAGGAACAAGCAATCCTCATAAAGAAAATCATCAGCACCCATCCTAGGACTCGTTATCTCTTTGTTTTCGTTTTTGTAAAAATGCTCACTAGGAGCTAACTTCCTCTAAGTAGGTGAGGGTTCCATAGAAGTAATCCCTTTTGTCTTAGGATAGCTTTGTAAGGAACACATATTTTATAAATGAATTTTGAGTTGCTCTTTGGTTTAATTTATTGATTTTGTGAAACCCTTTGGGCGGGCAACCTCATCCCGGGACCACTCGGTTGATGAAACACTGACAAAGGCGTGTGGAGCATTCTCAAAATCCTGGGGTAGTTTAGCCTGAAGAAAGGAGGGAGAAACACCTAGAATGGGGAGCACTGCCATGTGAATCCATGCTCTTTTGAGAAGGCAGCATGGTTTCTTTGCATATTACTCCAAGTACTATGGAGTAACGTGGAGAGTAAGGCCTTACCCTCTGCTTACCTATAGCAAAACAAGGGAAGGAGCCAAATCCACTTGTAAAATATGCTACCAAGCAAGGTTAACCAAAGGGATGAAAACATGGAACCCGTAACACCTACTTGATCTTTTTTCTGAAATTAATCTTAACTCAACTTCTATCACAACCTTTTCTTCACGATAACTGAACTGTGTTTTACCAGCTGATGCTCTTACTTTCATTTCGTTGACTGCTCTTAAAGTTACTTCAATTGATGCCTTTTTATTCGATGACCGTGCTAAGTCATTCACTGCTCTCATCTGGTTCAGAATGGTTAACATTGTTTAACTAGCTGCCCAGAGATTGCTCTTTGTGAAGCTTAGCTGAGAATAGTAATTTCTTTTATTGCTCCATTTTACAAATTAAGTTTCCTTTAGCGCTTCTTACTTCACAACTGCTCCCTGAGGACGATAAATCTGGGGCTACAATACCCTATATTGCTTGACACGTAAGCTTGCGTATAGTTGAAAAGGGTTGCTCTTAGTCAGAGTAGATTGCTCCTGTTGGCAATCCTGATTACTACTCTACACTCTTGCTCTCTGAAAAAATATTCCCGAGCAGCTCTCAGTTCGACCAAGCAAGTACCTATGCTGTAACATTGAGATGTATGCCTAAACTTTGTTTGTGTTAATGTTTGATTAGTTATTCAACGAGTTTGCCTAATCTTATTCATGTGTGCATGTCGAGAGATACATATGTGATATTGAGGAGGTTGGGGCCGAGAGGTTTCCTAATCCAGACCCTTATTGAATTGTGTGGATTAATTAGGTTAATTATAACTTGATTAAGTTGTGGGTATAGAGATCATTCACACCACATAACCTTGAACTTGAACTTGAACAATTCAGTGATTAGTTTGGCCATAGAGATGTGAGAATTAGTTATTGGGTATATATGATAGGTTGGCCAAAAGCCCCAACATACTTTAGTGTTCAGTTACTAATTAAGCATTGATATATCATCGTTAAAGCATTATTTCAGTATTGTTGTATCAGGGAAATTGAACCTCACCTATATTTCATCCATCACTTTAATACCTTTAATTTTAGTTTATTGTTTTCCTAGTTTCAATTGTCTTTTATTTTACAAACCCAACTACAAAAATTAATACTTTTCTAGTTTCTTTACTTAAATAATCATTGCTTTATAAATCATCTCTGTGGGAACGATCTTGGACTCACACATCCCTTTATTACTTGTGACACGTGCACTTGCGTATTTGTGTGATTGATTTAATTGATTGCAAAATTGCACAACAAGTTTTTGGCGCCGTTGCCGGGGATGATTTCTTTAAAGCTTTTTATTTAAGTGAAGAAATTCTCTCTTATTTCTATCTCTTATTTTCTTTTCTTTTCTAATTCTTCTCTTTCACCTTTCTTCTTTTCTATTTTTAAGTGTTAATTGCAGCGTTTGAGCAGTTCTCCCACCAAGCAATAAGTGAACTTTAACCTTAAAATTGAAAGGATGTTTCAAGCTCGAAGGAGACAGCAAAGACGTAGCAACACTACAGCATTACCTGATATGGCAGCAAGAATGGTAGGAGCAAGAGCCAGCAATAAAGATCCAATTCACTCTGAGATCTCAATCTACGCACAAAGAATCCTGGCACTCAAGAACCTTCGTTCTCCAATTGTTCAACCAGAAATTGCAGCAGCAAATTTTGAATTGAAATCGGTCATGTTTGACATGCTGGAAACAATTGGTCTATTTAATGGGATGCCTAGTGAAGATGCGCTTCTCCACATCAAAAATTTCATAGAGGTAGCAGATAGCTTCAAGATACAAGGAGTTACATTGGATGCATGATAACTCATATTTTATTACACTTATTTGTTACTCTTGATTAGTATTTTTAGGATTTATTTGAATAAAATAATGATTTTTAGTGTTAATTTAGATTTTTAGTTTTTGATTGGGTTTAATTTATTTTCATCAGAATTTTTCAACTTTACGTTACTTCTGTATTTTGGCCATATCTCGATCCATAGTTGTCGAATTGACTGCGTTCTTGTTGGATTTTTCAGATAACACAGAGAGCTACAATTCTTATGAAGAAATCGAAGCCCAATTTGAACTGGAAACTGTTCGAATCCTGAATCCAAGTTGGACGCGTTTTGCTGAAGTTTTATTTGATTATTGGACTTGTAATTTAAATTAAGACTCAATTACTCAAGTGGCCCAAAGCCAAGTTTTAGTTTTATTTTATTTTATTTACTTTATTTCGTATTATAGACAGATGGGCCGATCCGAACTGAGCCCTAACCCGATTTGGGTAGGGGTATATTATGGCAGAGTGCGAAACTTTTAGAGTATTTTGTAATTTTCGAAATTGAGGATCAAAATATTTTCTCTGAAGCGTTCTTCGTCTTTTCTTCTTCTTCTTTTTATTTATTTTAATTTTTAATCATGTTTATCCTAGCCATGCTAGGCTAAAATCCCTTTAATCAACCTAAGGGGAAGAGATTCCATGGATCTGTCTAGAGGATTCGCGATCACTCTCTAATCAGATTCATTTCTTTACCCTAACGCAGATCGATATCGTGCGATTGTGGATATTCGATCTGAGGTTCGCGATTGCGATTATGGGAAAAGAATGATCATCAGATTTGATTATCAGATTGTTCTCAATTGAAAATAAGGATTCTGATTCAATTGAGATTAATCACGAATTCGGTAATTTTTATCCAAGGAAGGACATCCTAGGAACCCTAACCTTAGGTTGGTTAATTATTAATTACGAATTTTTAATCCCAATTTTTATATTTTGTCTTTTCATTATTCAATCAAAATCCAAAACCCCCCATTTAATTCTCTGTTCTTATAAGCGATTTTAACCAAAACAATTTAGCTCAGTTGGTGCATGGGAGCCAAGCAGATGGAGATGAGAGCATGTGTTCGAATCTCCCCAGTACCACCTTGGGAGGGGTTTAAAGCCTTAATCCTCGACCCGCCCCGAATCGGATTAGTTGCGAAGCAATGAACCAATTGGAATATTTCCAAAAAAAAACAATTTCTTTGAGAGACGACTTAGGGTTTCTACTTTACTACAAAATTTTATGAACCCTAAATAAAAATAATTTTTAATTTTCGCGAGCTCGACAGCTCATGTCAAATTTGGCGCCGTTGCCAGGGAAATTGCATCGGTCTAAATCGTTTATTGTGTCTGTTCAATTTCTGTTTGTGTTTTGTGATTTTGCAGGTTTGCAGGATTCGAATTTCGCAGCTCGCGGCTTCTCTGGCTGTTCGTGAGTTCACGGGGAATCAGCACGTCAAAGCGTTCTTCCTCTTTCTCTTTAATTTTTGTGATCTGTTTCTGATTCTGTTTTCTTCTTTCAGTTTTTGTTTGCGTTTCTGATTCTGCCTGTGTCCTCTGTTCCAAAAAAAAATCATTTCTGTTTCTGTTTCAGTATTCGTTTTCCATTCTCTTTTTATTTTCATTTTTTGTTTCTGTTTAAAAAAAATTTATTTTGTTTTTTATTTATCTGTTTCTGTATTCTTTCTCGTTCGTTTTGTGTTTCATTTCTGTCTCGTTTCTATTTCGCTATTTTCTGCACTTTTCTCGTTTTTGCGCGTCTTGTTGTTTCTGTGTTTGCACTCGTCTGTGTTTCTGATTCCGATTTCTGCACCTTTGATTCTGTATCGAAATTTGATTCTGTACATGTATATTGTCTCAGTTTTTGAATTTTTTGCATTACGGTTTACGTTTTAGGGAAATTTTGGGAAATCGGGAAAACTTGTGTCTGAGGGTTTGGCTTCGGGAGTTCTATTCCTAAAGGAATTCGATCTTCTGAGCATTAATCACGCCCTAAAAGGGCGTGTGGTGTCCTTAATTTTGTCAAATTTTGTCGTTTACTAACCCTTTTTAGTGTTTCTTTGTCGTTTCAGGACGTATCGGGTATTTCTAGGGGTGTTCATCAACCGATCCAAACCGATTCAAACCGCAGTAACCAAACCGAAAAATCGATAACTGAATAAACCGAAAACCGAAAAATCAAAAACCGAAAAAAAATCGCAAATTTTAATTGGATTGGATCTGTTTTTGGATGGGTTGATGAAAATCGATCTAATCCAAACCGATCCAATATATTAATTCCCCTCTACCTACTTGGGTCTTTCCCTAATCATAGCCTAAAAATTTCTAAATCCAAGACCCATTAACTAAACCCAAGAAAAAATTAAGTCATATCTTATCAACAAAAATCTTATCTTTGTAGAGCTTCATATCTCATTGCCCAAAAAAAAAACTATATTATAGTTTACTAATGCTTTTGTATTTCAAAAAAAAAATTACAAAGCCAATATATACAAAAGATGTTATTTGCACAATAATCATGAAATAAATTTTAGAATTTTCAAAAAACCGAAAACCAATCCAATCCAAACCGAAAAAATTGGATTGGATCGGATCGGATTTGAAAAAAAATCCAAACCGAATGGATTATTATATGATTAAACTGAACGGATTGGATCAGATGATTTTTGCTTCCAAAACCGGTCCAATCCGGACCGCGAACACCCCTAGGTATTTCTGCTATTGTTCAACGTGCTCCGATTGACCTGAAAATTGGTGACGTGAATGAGGAGGCCTTCCTGGTCAAAAGTCATTAAGGCATAGCCTTTTTATGATGGAAGCCGAATTTTAGCCGGATTCAATCTTTTACTATTTTATTTTATTTTTCGAAAAAATTTTATTTGATTTTTGAGTCCGTAGGGTCAATTAGAGTTTAAGAGAGTTAATCCCATAGCATTCTGAGGTCATTTAGTATTTTCGTATATTTATTTTTGCTCGTGATTGCTATTTTTTGCAATTTTTGTGTTCTATTGTATGTTTTGCGACTTTACTGTTGTATGCCTTTGCCTATAATGCATGACTAGGAGTACTACTGGTGTTGACGATTTATATGCGTATGACCCTGAGATAGAGTGATCATTGCATGCTGTTAGTAGAGCTCGTAGGTTGACTTACAATAGAGCTGTTCCTGAGCATACCTTAGAGTCTGAGTCTGTTGAGTTTGTTGAGTCTGTTTGTTCGAGTCCTTTACATAGTGTTTATTCATTTGGTAATTTATTTGATTCTGTTACCATGGATAATAGGAATCTTAAGCAATTGGCTGCACCTGATGCTAATAATGAGCAGCCCTGTGTATTCGTTATGCTAACCCTGATGTACCTTTTGAGCTTAAGTCTGGACTGATACACTTGCTTCCCAAATTTCATGGTCTTGCAGGTGAGGATCCTCACAAACATCTGAAGGAGTTCCATGTAGTTTGCAGCACTATGAAGCCACCAGGGGTGGATGAGAAGCAAATCAAGCTGCGTGCCTTTCCCTTCTCATTAGACAGTGGAGCTAAGGACTGGCTGTATTACTTGCCACCTTCCTCCATTGTAAGCTGGAATGACATGTCAAGGTTGTTTCTGGAGAAATTCTTCCCTTCATCCAGGGCCACCACAATCGGAAAGGAGATCAGTGGCATAAAGCAGGCTAATGGGGAGAACATGCATGAATATTGGCAGTGGTTCAAAAGGCTTTGTGCAAGCTGGCCACACCATCAGATTCCAGACAATCTCCTGATTGTTTACTTCTATGAAGGGTTGCTGCCTATGGATAGGAACCTTTTAGATGTAGCTAGTGGAGTAGTCCTGAGCAATAAAACACCTATTGTGGCAAAAGAGTTGATTGTTGAGACAGCGGCTAATGCTCAATTTGGCACTAGAGCAAACAACAGTGCAGTGTTCCAAGTGCAATCTTCTCCAATGCAAAATCCAATAGTGGCAGCAGCAGGAGCATCAAGCACAGATAACCAGAGAATAGAGAACAAGCTTGATGAGTTGACATCAATGGTGAGGCAGTTGGCAGTGACACAGACAGTGCAACCTTCTGCTCAGCAAACAAGCAACCTGTGTGGCATCTGCTGTGATCCTTCTCACCCCACAGATGCTTGTCCTTCCTTTCAAGACAGTGGTTTCCAAGTTGATCAGTCTGTGCTGCAGTTTTTCCTAGAAAGCCACAGTACCAGCAGCAACAGCAAAACAATCCCTTTTCTAATACATATAATCTTGGCTGGAAAAATCATCCAAATCTCAAATGGAGCCAGAATCAGCAAAGTGCACCATTCCAGCAGAGGCAGCAGTTTGTACCCTCACAGCAGAGGCAGGATTTCCAACAATCTGCACCTCCACAGCAGCAACCAGTGCAGCAGCCACAAATACAGCAACCACCAATGCAGCAAGGCAGTAGCAATGGTCCTTCTTTGGAGGATTTAGTGAAGCAGGTGGCAACTAACAATCTGCAGTTCCAGCAGAGGACTGATTCTTCCATCCAGAATCTGCAAACACAGATTGGCCAACTTGCAACATCAATGAGTCAGAATCAACAAGCAAGTGGCAGCTCCCTTCCATCCCAAACAATTCCAAATCCAAAAGGAAGCGAAAATGTGAGTGCTATTTCTTTGCGGTCTGGAAAGCAAGTGGAAGAGCCAAACCAAGCTGCTGCTGAGTCATCTAAGGGAGGTGACACTAGTTCCAAGAAGCAGAGCACTGATACATTTGATGTCCATATCCCTCTGCCATTCCCTCAAAGAGCCACTCAGTCTAAGAAGCAATCAGCAAAGGCTCAAGATAAAGAGATACTTGACACCTTCCGAAAGGTTGAGGTGATCATCCTTCTTCTGGATGCAATACAGCAGATTTTGAGATATGCCAAGTTTTTAAAGGAGTTATGCACCAACAAGAGGAGACTGAAAGGAGATGAGCGAGTTAGCCTGAGTCAAAATGTATCAGCACTCATCCAGCCCATGCCTAAAAAGTGTCAAGATCCAGGGACATTTAATATTCCTTGTGTGATTGACAATTCTGTTTTTCATGATTGCATGCTAGACTTAGGAGCTTCCATTAATGTTATGCCTGTATCTATGTATAAGTCTCTTGGTCTTGGTCCTTTGCGTGCTACTAGTATTGTGGTTACATTAGCTAATAGGAGTAGTATTCACCCATCTGGTTTGATTGAGGATGTATTAGTCAGAGTTAATACTCTTATTTTTCTTGCTGACTTCTACATTTTAGAATTGAAGAGTGAGACTGCTACTAATAGATTGATATGCCTCTGGCAGATGTAGCTTTCTAAGTTAAAATTGATAAGAATTGAGTCATAAAAGAGCAATTTAAAGACATATTTGCTTATTATATTGATTCTTTCTATGTCAATGATATTTCTCACCTATTGTTTGTGTTTATACAAGTAAAAGAAGTTAAAATTACAAAATTATAAAAAGCCTGTTGACGCGACTCCACACGGGTGTAGCACAGTACAAATTCCAGCAACATGGCGCGGAATGGCGCCACACTGGCGCCAACCCGCACCAATATATGAACTTTGCAGCGGACCTTTGGAAAGTGGCGCCAACTGGCATCACACCGGCGCCAACGGGCGCCGGTTGTGCGAGAATTGGCAAGGACAGAGGCACGGCGCCAAGTGGCGCCAGTTATTGAATTCCATACCGGTGCTTTGGGAGTGGCGCCAACTTGCGTCGGTTTGCGGGAAAGATACACCGAGCTGTCCAAGGGCATTTTGGAAGAAAGAAAATAGGCGTATAAATAGGATGTCTTTTACAGAATTAGGGGGAATCCTATTCCGAAGACCAGAGACGACGGTTGTGCTCAGAGAGAGTTCTGAAGAATCTATTTGTTCTTCCATTCTTCCTCTTTTCATTTATCAAGTATGTTGAATATTGAATTTTTAGTCATGATAATGGTTGGCTAGTTTCTTTTTATTGTAGTTAGGGTCACAAACCCTATATGAACCCTTGTTACAATGGATTGGTTTATGATTATTTGTTTATATAATTGTCTTTTTCTTTATCCTGTGCGTAATTTATATCTTCTTTATTGGAATTGATCAACCTAATAGTTGAGGATAGTTTGAGGGTTAGAATCTTAGATAGGAATATTGGGGTTTTGATCTTGAAAGGGGGTAAGATAACAATTTATATACATGCTAGGAATAGATGTATATTTAAGTGCAGATGCTTAAATTATTGAGTTCATTGCTTAATGCTATAAGGAACATTGCAAGGAATTGGGATTCTAATTGGGATTAAAGGGTTAACCTCGTAAGGAATTGAGGGTTAACTATTAATATTGTTAGATAATAATTTATTTGAGTAATTACATAAATGAGTATTGTAAATCAATCCAAAGTAAGAAGTGGGGATCATAAGGAGAGTGCACTATAGCTACAATGCTTTCTCATATTTACAAAAATCAATCTCTGTTCTTTTTCTCATAACCAAAAATTCAAAAATACATTTTACTTTAATTCTTATTATTGTCAAATCCAAAACATTTCGTCACAATTATTTGAACTCTTTAGTCATAAAAGGAACGATTATTTGATATACGATCACAATCCCTGTGGAGACGATACTTGACTTATCATTATATTACTTGTGTGATCGATACACTTGCCGGTGAGCATCAAGTTTTTGGCGCCGTTGCCGGGGATTGGCATTTCTTATATCATATAATCTTAATCTTTAAGATTGGATTTTGTGATTATTTTTATTTTATTTTATTTTTTATTTATTTGGTGTGATATTTGAACAGTGCTACTAATCCCTTTTTTGAGTTGTATGCGAGGTAAAATTCCAGAATTTCCACTTGATTTGGAGATTACAAAGACAGAAAAGAGAAACAGAAAACTTGCTTAGAAGAAGCTTGCATTCAACGAGTTAGGAATTTTGTCTGAAGAAACACACACCATGGCAGGGAAAAATGAAGAAGATAATCCATTCATAGATTCCATTCTCACTCCATCTTTCAACAGGCCAAACTCGAGCATTGTTCAGCCTAATGTTGCCAACAACAATTGGGAGCTCAAATCTTCCCATATTCAATTGGTGGAGAGAGCTCAGTTTGGAGGAGAGGAGAGTGAAGATCCTCATAAGTTTATTGACAGATTCTTGATGATCTGTGTAACACCCCGTATATATCCGGTAATGTTATCATACTATCGTATTAAGCTGCGCTTGATAAAAAATGCATAATATCTTTTTCTTTTCAATTATGATGTCATTATCATTACCAACTTGCTTATTAATCAATTAATAAAACATCGCTTGTATGTACATTGCAATAAACAGCTAACTGAAATACCTCATTAATTAAATAACATAAGTATGAGTCTCTAGTCACGGAACTACAAAACGTAGATCGGGCCATCTAACAGTTTATACAACTCCAACTAAAAGTACTACCCACAAAGTGGCATGGACAAACCCCATGCTCACCCAAATAAGGCAACAAAGCCCAACATCAGTCTCAACAACAGCAACATAAGCATATAAATGCATAAAACATAAACAACATCCAACCCAGTCATGCTAGCATAATATGAACAACACTAAACATCAACTAAGCTCTGGCCTCCTGCAGCCAGAGACATCACTCCCCACACTACCTGAACCTGAAATAAGCATTCCCCAAATGTGGGGTGAGATCTCTAAACAAGAAATCTCAGTAAGGCAAGGGGTCCTCAAGGATCTTCCACCCCAAGCTCACTTACATGTGCAATATAAGTTCAAAAGCAGTTTATCATCATCAGTTCTAAAATAGTGCAATGCAGCAGATAATCATGTCATGTGTGTCAATTCTATTCTACTGGCCAGAGAAATGCAGGATTTATATACGCCAAATACCCACACATAGTGCAAGATGCCACTTGCATCCACCCTGGATCACCGTCTTGTATGACGCCACATACTCAGGCTTACCGTCAAGATGGAACAACACATGTATATTAAAAGCCATAACACATAAAGCTCAACAGCATTTCAAATATCCAAAGCATGTAACACAACATGCATATAACCGTACCCCCATGGGACATGGTGGAACCACAACATGGCTAAACCGAGGACAAGAAAGCTTACCTCTTAAGCAATTATCCAAGTCCACACAAGCTCAATGTCCAAACACAGCAGATCACAATATTATTTAGGACCATCAAGCAAATCAATAAACATACTCTACAAGCATACAATTTAAAGACAACGCCTTTCCTTTACGTTTTACGTCTCCAGGCTTCTAACAAAGCCACAAGCCCTTAATCACATGATTCTGACTTAGTTCAATTATTACAAAAGTTCAACTTCATCAATCTAGGGACCAGAAACCCCCAATAGCCTACTGTATCAACAGTGCAGCTACTATTCTTCGAAATTCCAGAATATCCAGATATTTTTCGGGGACATATCCGGATATCCAATATCTGGATATCTCTATGTCCACATCCGGATATTAATATCCGGATATCCAGATCCCCATATCCGGATATACATATCCGGATATTTTGCGACAGACAGCTGCTTCTGCATTTCGTGAAGATATCCATCCAAGGTGCCATTTTTAACACTTTAAAACGTCAAAGCATGCATTTTTATTCTGTTTAAGGTTCACATACCAGTTGGTTACTTGCTTAACCCATTTACATGCAAAGACATCACCTTTAAACCATTTAAACTTAAGATCAAGGTTAGGCAACTCACCAAAGCTTCAAACTCAGAAATGGGAGGCTCTTGGAGCTAACCAAACAGCTCCAAATATGCAGACCAAGAAAGTGCACGAAAATGCCACACCAAAGGTTGGTTCTTTCTTCACAAAGGTGACACTTGAAGCTCAAAAGGCCACCACAATGGCTCCAACACCAAACCAGCACTCTCCCTTCCCCAAAACAGAAGCACCAACTCAGAAAATGGCTGACTCAACCCTCCCACACCACTCTACCAAGTGTTTACAAAGAAAGAAGGAGAAGAATCAAAGAAAAAGAGAAGACTTTGAAGATTTTCCTTGAAGAAATGGTGAAGAGAAGGTAAGGCACAAAGAGGCTGACCAGCACACACTAAAACCCACGCATAAAAGGCTAAGGATCAGCCTAGGGTGGTGTGCAAGCGGCTATTTATAACCGGTTATAATTAATCACACAGTATTAAATTTAATTGCTACGCTTACCATTTTAATCCCAAACTCAGGATTCTTAACTTACTCAATTTTACAAGATTTATCATATTTTTCTTATATTTTTCGCAACACATTTCTGGTACGCGCTTTTCATAGCCAGTACCAGTTTCTGGCACCATTTCTCATTATTTTAACTTGAAACTCGTTTTACAAGTCCTACATATTATTCTAGTAATTATCATGTACTTTTTATAATTTTCCAGGATACTTTTTCGGTACGCATTTATATCGACTAGCAGAACCGGTATCTACACATTTCGTCAGAAAAGCGACTTTCAGCATTATTACTCACTGACTATAATTATTAAAGCTCATAATAATTATTAGGGTCAATTATGGAATTATCTCAATAAACTCATAATTAACTGATTAATTTCCTTAATTAACGGTGCGGGTTCTTACATTTACCCCATCTTTTTAGGATTTTGTCCTCAAAATCAGAATATACCTGTATCAGAAATCGGGATACTGCCGGAGAAGCTCGTCCTCTCACTCCCAGGTACACTTCTCAGGAGTTCTTCCTGACCATTGCACTTTGACCATCGGAATGATCTTGCTCATCAGCTGCTTCTCGCCACGATCGAGAATCTTGAGTGGTCCGACGGGAGTTTTCAAGTTCTCCCGAACCTCCACATCATCCGGTTGCACCACGTGCGAAGGGTCCGCTACATACTTCCATAGCTGAGACACGTGAAACACGTCGTGGATGTTAGCCAAGTTCGGAGGCAAGGCAAGCCGATAGGCAACAGGTCCTACTCTACCAAGAATCTGGTATGGCCCAATAAACTGTGGGCTCAGCTTCCTCACTCCGAGTGCCCGACCAACACCGGTGACAGGTGAAAGTATCACAAACAGGTGCTCACCCTCACTGAACTCCAGTGGACGATGCTTGACATCGTAGTAACTTCTGGCGATTCTGCGCCTGCTTCAGCTTTTCCCTGATCATCTGGATCTGCAAGGTGGTATCTTGGACAAAGTCCAAGCCAAACAACTCACAATCCCCAACCTCAGACCAGCAGGTAGGTGTACGACACCTCCTACCGTAGAGCGCCTAGTAGGGTGCCATGCCCAGGCTAACATGGAAACTGTTGTTATACGAAAACTCAACCAACGGAAGGTACTTATCCCATGCCGAGCCCTGCTCCAACTTGCAAGCCCCAAACATGTCCTCCAAGGTCTGGATAGTCCGCTCAGTCTGTCCATCAGTCTGAGGGTGATAGGTTGTACTCAATCTCAACTGAGTACCAAAAGCTCCCTGCAGCGCCTTTCAGAACCGAGATGTGAACTTCGGGTCCCTATCACTGATGATACTCTCGGGCACCCCGTGAAGCCTCACGATCTCGCGAACATACAGTTTGGCCAAGTGCTCAGTAGTGAAGCTCACCTTCACTGGAAGAAAATGGGCAGACTTCGTCAGTCTGTCCATAATGACCCATATCGAGTCACAGCCAACCTGAGTCTTCGGCAAACCCACAACGAAGTCCATGGAAATGCTCTCCCATTCCCATTCCAGAATCTCAAGAGGTTGAAGTTTACCAGACGGCTTCTGGTGTTCTATCTTCACCTTCTGGAAAATCAAACACTTGGACACCTACACAGCTATGTCCTTCTTCATTCCTGGCCACCAGAAATTCCTTTTCAGGTCTTGGTACATCTTTGTAGCACCAGGGTGAACAGTAAACTATCCCCTATGGGCCTCCGCCATAACCTCTTCGGTCAAAGGACCTCGAGGAATCACAACACGCTTCTGAAACAACAGAAGTCCATCCTTATTCCAAGGCACACCGTCTTGGTTCTTCACGTAGTCCAGGCACTCTCTTTGCACTTGTGCCTCTTGGATCTTCTCCTTGAGCTCATTCATGACTCTCACAGTCTTCATCTCGAGAAGTGCACCCCCAACAAAGAGGTCACCGACAAAACTCGAAGTTTCACAATGACATCAAAACGTCATTCAATTCTCTGGGATCACCAGTCACTCTCTCAAAAGAGGTGACCTAACCCCACGGCTCAAAAATCCACACAAAACTCGAATGAGTTTGGTCATATTCCATGACTCTAACATCGACTAGTCTTACAATCTGATAAGTCATTATTTTCAAAATAACTTCATATTCATGTTCATTGTACGAAATCATAATCATGTTCATTTCAACTAACACATGTCATTTAGCATATTCATTCGCATAATAACGTACCTTAGTTCACGTACACCTGCAAAATTTTCAATCTTAGTAACATAATAGTTCGAATACTATAAACACAATATATCTCAATCTCCATGGCATCTGCAAAATCGAAACTCAATGAAAGGTGAAATGACATTGATACATTACAACAATCTATCGTACTCATTTCATGCTTAACACTACCCATGGTGTTAACATGCCAACTACTTATGAAGCATATCAATAATCAACATAAGAACCTAGAGTCATGGAGACCACTCAACCTTCAAGCTAATTGTACATGCACTGCCTAGCATATACAAGAACGCGTGTGGCCTTGTCACAAATTCCAAGTGTTACACACTTAGTTTCCTGAAGAGAATTTCACATCCTCCAATAGAGCACCATCACGCTTAAGTAATGGCGTAAGGCATCTTGCCTCAAAACAACATGACCGGTGCTTCCCATGGAGACACGCTCGGTCGGAAGAAGTCTTTTGCCGAAAGACCTACAGAACGCTACTACAACTCAGCTAACTCTGCTGGCGGCATCCAGTATGGAGCTAATAACAAGGCCCCACACCAGGCAACAATCAATGGAGAACTCTATCTCCCGCTGTGGCGGAAACTCAGGAATCTCCTGAGGAAACACTTCAAGGAACTCCCCCACCACAGGAATGCCAGTGATATCCTCCTGTGTCCCACTCATCAAACCTCCCAACATGACATAACCAAATGCCCCTGCTCTCAAGGCCTTCCTAGCCTGCAGCAATGAAAAAGGCGAGGAACTGACTGTGAAATCACACGAAGACATCACCACTCGCTAGGCACAACAATCAATCAATCAATCAACTATTAGACAATTCATCCACGCCAAGGATGATTTCCAAAATAGCCATCGGCAACCCTATCAGATCTACCGAGAAGTCACGGCCCTCCCACTGAAACTCGCGATGTACAATGGTAGCATCACACTTTTCTTCGGTGGCGGTAGTCACCCGCAATGGTGGAGAAAGCACAGACATGGGCAACTCAAGCCCCAAAGCAATCGGGGTTGCAACAAACGAATGCGTAGCCCCAGAATCAAACAATGCATCAACAGCAATACCACCAATAGGCACAGTACCTCTAACAAGGTTCGGAGCGCGGTCCGACTGCTGCCTATCCAAGGTGTACACACGCCTAACAGAAGGTGGCACCGCAGATGCCGAAGTAGAAGCCAATGGAACCATCTGCAAAGGAACTGCCTGAACAGCTGCAACTCTTGCCGTCGACGAAGGACAGTCTCTAGAGAAGTGGCCCTCCTTGCCACACTGGAAACAGATCAGCTCACCCGAAGCACAACGTACAACATGCTCCTTTCCGCACCCCGCACATCTCGGAGTGGAAGGAGTCCTAGCAAAAATCCCCTGCTGTGAAGCAGTCCTCCTGAACTGACTAGGCGTCTGCCTAGTCGCCAACTGTTTACCTTTTCCCTTCCCAGCAAACTTCTTGTCCTTCCAGGAAGTGGAACCACTTGTTCCCTAGTTCTCATCAACCTTGGCCCTCTTGGCCTTGCTCGAAATGCAGACATCCTCAATGTCCTTATACTGCTGAACCAGTGTACCAAAATCCCTCAAACCAGCTCCAGCAATATGCTCTGCAATCACCTCACTAAGTCATATGCGGAACTTTGCAGCCAAAAACATCGGAGTAGGCACCGCCATCTAAAAGTGTGCGAACTTCACAAGTTCATTGAACTTGGCCAGGTACTCGTCAACAGGCATTGAGCCCTGAACCAATCTATCAAATTCCCCTTGCTTCCTCTCCTGCGCGTCATAAGGGAAATACTTGCCCAAAAAGCAGTCCTCAAAGAATGGCTACATCATCACATGACCCTGCATCTCATAAGCACGGGAGGTGTTCGTCCACCACTCGTGGGCATCGCCCTCCAGCATGTAAGTAGCAAACATCAGCTTCTGCAGATCTGTACACTGCATGACCCGGAAGATCTTGTCCAGCGACTGCAGCCATCTCGCCGCAACAATAGGATCCAAAGACCCATCAAATAAAGGTGGCTTATGCTTTCTGAAAGCGTTCAGCCGACGGTCAATCACGTCACAGTCCTCACTAGGCTCAAAGTAAGGTTCCATCACCCCAGTGACATGAGTAGCACTACCAATGTGACTCAGGGTGGCGGTGGTGGCAGTGGAGGTGTGGCGGAGGATACTGGCCAACAGCAGGACCAACCTTCATCTCCCCCAACATAACCAGCATCATGGTCATGTTCGCCAGCCGATTTACCTCAAGAGAATCCTCTGTGGCCTTCTGGTTCGCTTCTCTAGCAGCGTCCATCATTGCCACGTTGGCCAATCTAGTGGCCTCCTGCATCTCAGCCAATGCAGTCAGGATTGGGTCAGATTGACCCTCAACAGTCTCTCGTGTTCTCCTGGGTATTACCATGACTCTTGTACAAGTTACACACATTATGAGTTGATCAGGCTCACGCAGTGTGATCACATACGCATCATCATAATAGAGCCCAACGGAGAAAATACACAAGACAGATACAACCAAACATCTTAATCACTGCAATACATACAGGTTTTTCCCTCGAACCATTGCTCTGATACCATAAAAGTAACACCCCGTATATATCTGGTAAGGTTATCATACTATCGTATTAAGCTGCGCTTAATTAAAAATGCGGAATATCTCTTTCTTTTCAATTATGATGTCATTATCATTACCAACTTGCTTATTAATCAATTAATAAAACATCGCCTGTATGTACATTGCAATAAACAGCTAACTGAAAAACCTCATTAATTAAATAACATAAGTATGATTCTCTAGTCACGGAACTACAAAACATAGACCAGGCCATCCAAATAAAAGTACTAACCACAAAGTGGCATGGACAAACCCCATGCTCACCCAAATAAGGCAACAAAGCCCTACATCAGTCTCAACAACAGCAACATAAGCATATAAGTGCAGAAAATGTAAACAGCATCCAACCCAGTCATGCCAGCATAATATGAACAACACTAAATATCAACTAAGCTCTGGCCTCCTGCCGCCAGAGACATCAGTCCCTATACTACCTGAACCTGAAATAAGCATTCCCAAAACGTGGGGTGAGATCTCTAAACAAGAAATCTTAGTAAGGCAAGGGGTCCTCAAGGATCTTCCACCCAAAGCTCACTTACATGTGTAATATAAGTTCAAAAGCAGTTTATCATCATCAGTTCGAAAATAGTGCAATGCAGCAGATAATCATGTCATGTGTGTCAATTCTATTCTACTGGCCAGAGAAATGCAGGATTTATATACGCCAAATACCCACACATAGTGCAAGATGCCACTTGCATCCACCTCGGATCACCGTCTTGTATGACGCCACATACTCAGGCTTACCGTCAAGATGGAACAACACATGCATATTAAAAGCCATTACACATAAAGCTCAACAACATTTCAAATTTCCAACGCATGTAACACAGCATGTATATAACCATACCCCCATGGGACATGGTGGAACCACAACATGGCTAAACCGAGGACACAAAAGCTTACCTCTTCAGCAATTATCCAAGTCAAGTCCACACAAGCTTAATGTCCAAACACAGCAGATCACAATCTGATTTAGGACCAGTAAACATATCAAATAAACATACTCTAGAAGCATACGATTTAAAGACAACGTCTTTCCATTACGTTTTTCGTCTTAAGGCTTCTAACAAAGCCTTCATCTCCCCCAACATAACCAGCATCATGGTCATGTTCGCCAGCCGATTTACCTCAAGAGAATCCTCTGTGGCCTTCTGGTTCGCTTCTCTAGCAGCGTCCATCATTGCCACGTTGGCCAATCTAGTGGCCTCCTGCATCTCAGCCAATGCAGTCAGGATTGGGTCAGATTGACCCTCAACAGTCTCTCGTGTTCTCCTGGGTATTACCATGACTCTTGTACAAGTTACACACATTATGAGTTGATCAGGCTCACGCAGTGTGATCACATACGCATCATCATAATAGAGCCCAACGGAGAAAATACACAAGACAGATACAACCAAACATCTTAATCACTGCAATACATACAGGTTTTTCCCTCGAACCATTGCTCTGATACCATAAAAGTAACACCCTGTATATATCTGGTAAGGTTATCATACTATCGTATTAAGCTGCGCTTAATTAAAAATGCGGAATATCCCTTTCTTTTCAATTATGATGTCATTATCATTACCAACTTGCTTATTAATCAATTAATAAAACATCGCCTGTATGTACATTGCAATAAACAGCTAACTGAAAAACCTCAATAATTAAATAACATAAGTATGATTCTTTAGTCACGGAACTACAAAACATAGACCAGGCCATCCAAATAAAAGTACTAACCACAAAGTGGCATGGACAAACCCCATGCTCACCCAAATAAGGCAACAAAGCCCTACATCAGTCTCAACAACAGCAACATAAGCATATAAGTGCAGAAAATGTAAACAGCATCCAACCCAGTCATGCCAGCATAATATGAACAACACTAAATATCAACTAAGCTCTGGCCTCCTGCCGCCAGAGACATCAGTCCCTATACTACCTGAACCTGAAATAAGCATTCCCAAAACGTGGGGTGAGATCTCTAAACAAGAAATCTTAGTAAGGCAAGGGGTCCTCAAGGATCTTCCACCCAAAGCTCACTTACATGTGTAATATAAGTTCAAAAGCAGTTTATCATCATCAGTTCAAAAATAGTGCAATGCAGCAGATAATCATGTCATGTGTGTCAATTCTATTCTACTGGCCAGAGAAATGCAGGATTTATATACGCCAAATACCCACACATAGTGCAAGATGCCACTTGCATCCACCTCGGATCACCGTCTTGTATGACGCCACATACTCAGGCTTACCGTCAAGATGGAACAACACATGCATATTAAAAGCCATTACACATAAAGCTCAACAACATTTCAAATTTCCAACGCATGTAACACAGCATGTATATAACCATACCCCCATGGGACATGGTGGAACCACAACATGGCTAAACCGAGGACACAAAAGCTTACCTCTTCAGCAATTATCCAAGTCAAGTCCACACAAGCTTAATGTCCAAACACAGCAGATCACAATCTGATTTAGGACCAGTAAACATATCAAATAAACATACTCTAGAAGCATACGATTTAAAGACAACGTCTTTCCATTACGTTTTTCGTCTTAAGGCTTCTAACAAAGCCACAAGCCCTTAATCACATGATTCTGACTTAGTTCAATTATTACAGAAGTTCAACTTCATTAATCTAGGGTCCACGAACCCCCAATAGCCTACTGTATGAACAGTGCAGCTACTGTTCTTCGAAATCCCAGAATATCCGGATATTTTTCAAGGACATATCCGGATATCCAATATCCGGATATCTCTATGCCCATATCCGGATATCCGGATCCCCATATCTGGATATCAATATCCGGATATACATATCCGGATATTTCGTGACAGGCAGCAGCTTCTGCATTTCGCGAAGATATCCATCCAAGGTGCCATTTTTAACACTTTAAAACGTCAAAGCATGCATTTTTATTCTGTTTAAGGTTCACATTCCAGTTGGTTACTTACTTAACCAATTTACATGCAAAGACATCACCTTTAAACCATTTAAACTCAAGATCAAGGTTAGGCAACTCACCAAAGCTTCAAACTCAGAAATGGGAGGCTCTTGGAGCTCACCAAACAGCTCCAAATATGCATTCCAAGAAAGTGCACGAAAATGCCACACCAAAGGTTGGTTCTTTCTTCACAAAGGTGACACTTGAAGCTCAAAAGGCCACCACAATGGCTCCAACACCAAACCAGCACTCTCCCTTCCCCAAAACAGAAGACCAACTCAGAAAATGGCTGACTCAACCCTCCCACACCACTCTACCAAGTGTTTACAAAAAAAGAAGAAAAAGAATCAAAGGAAAGAAGACTTTGGAGATTTTCCTTGAAGAAATGGTGAAGAGAAGGCAAGGCACAAAGAGGCTGACCAGCACACACTAAAACCCATGCATAAAAGGCTAAGGATCAGCCTAGGGTTGTGTGCAAGTGGCTATTTATAGCCGGTTACAATTAATCACACAGTATTAACTTTAATTGCTACGCGTAGCATTTTAATCCCAAACTCAGGATTCTTAGCTTACTCAATTTTACAAGATTTATCATATTTTTCTTATATTTTTCGCATCACCTTTCCGGTACGCGCTTTTCATAGCCAGTACCAGTTTCTGGCACCAATTCTCATTATTTTAACTTGAAACTCGTTTTACAAGTCCTACATATTATTCTAGTAATTATCATGTACTTTTTATAATTTTCCGGGATACTTTTTTGGTACGCATTTATACCGACTAGCAGAACCGGTATCTGCACTTTTCGTCAGAAAAGCGACTTTCAGCATTATTACTCACTTACTATAATTATTAAAGCCTTATAATAATTATTAGGGTCAATTATGGAATTATCTCATTAAACTCATAATTAACTGATTAATTTCCTTAATTAACGGTGCGGGTTCTTACAATATGTGACTCCACCAAGCATCCTCAGGTATCTAATGATGCGATCCGGCTGAGATTGTTCCCTTTTTCTCTTAAAGGGAAAGCTCTCAATTGGTTGGAAAGACAGCCAGCAAGAAGCATTCCAACCTGGGATGATTTATCACAGAAGTTCTTTGCTGAGTTCTTCTCGATGGAGAGGTACAACCAGATGGTGAATGATATCACCAATTTCACTCAATCTGAGGGTGAGTCAATGTGTGCAGCATGGAACCGGTTCAAGGATTTAATGAGGAGGTGTCCGCATTATAACTTGACTGCTGGTAATCAGGTTAGAATCTTCTTCAATGGTTGCAAACCTGAGGTGATTATGGTGTTGAATGGTGCAGCAGATGGCACGATCGAATCCCTAAAAGCAAATGAGACTCTTGAGTTGATCGAAAGGATGGCTGCGAATGAGAATAAAGGCTTGTCATCCAAGCCTAAGAGAGGTATCCTTCAGCTGGAATGTAATGATGTGGTGCTGGCTGAAAACAAATTGTTATCTCAGCAGATGGAAAATCTGACCTCAAGGCTAGATAAGATGCAGCTTTCTAGTGTTCAAGCTCAAGCTGCTTCTGTGGTTTGTGAATATTGCAAGGACAATCATGAATCCAATGAATTTCCTTCCTTGCTGTCTTCTGATCCTCCTCAACAAGTGCAGGTGAATGGCGTTTGGTATGATCAAAGACCTCCACCATAAAATATTCCAAGAAATCAAAATTTTCCTTCTGGAAGTAATAATTTTCAGAGGAGGGTGCAGGGGACTGGTCTTGATTTCAATTCTAATAACTATTTGCAACACCCACCAATCCAGACTAAGGAACCATATGATTTGGAGAGGTTAGTTGGAAAAATGGCTCAACATTCCAATGCCTTCATGGAAGAGACTAGGGCTAATACCTAAAACATGAGTGCTTCTATCAGAAATTTGGAGAATCAAATTGGCCAGCTGGCTAAGCAAATTGCTGATAGAACTCCAGGTACTTTCCCTAGTAACACAGTTACTAATCCGAGGGAAGATTGTATGGTCATCACAACCAGAAGTGGTAAAGTACTGCCATCTCCGGAAGTTGAAGAGAAGCTGGATCCTGCAGGAAAACCTGAAAAAGAAATTAAGAAACCTGCTGAAGTGGTGAAGCCAGCTAAAAAAGAAAAAGCAAAAGAGAAGCATGAGTTGAAACCTGAGTACATGAGAGCCATGGCACCTTATCCGGAAAGATTCAAGAAAGATGCCCAGAAACAACATTATGAAAGGTTCCTGGATATATTCAGAAAGCTTCATATTAATATTCCATTTGCTGAAGCCTTGGCTAATATGCTAAATTGTGCCAAGTTTATGAAGGACCTTTTGTCAAGAAAACATAAGTTGCAGGAATGCCAAACAGTGACACTCACTGAAGAGTGTAGTGCTATTATTACAAAGAAGTTTTCGCGTAAGCGTCATGATCCAGGGAGTTTCAACATTCCAATTGCTATTGGTAATACTGATGTCGGCAAAGCCTTGTGTGATCTTGGGGCAAGTATAAATCTGATGCCCTCGTCCGTGTATAAATCGTTGGGGATATCTGAGCTTAAACCTACTATGGTTTCCTTGCAACTCGCTAACAAATCCTTAAGGAAACCTAGTGGTATAATTGAAGATGTTCTTGTGAAAGTGGACAAATTCATCTTTCCGGCAGATTTTGTAGTGTTGGATATGGAAGGGGGAACTGAGATGCCTCTTTTGCTGGGTAGACCTTTCTTGGCCACTGCTCGAGCCATGATTGATGTTGAAAATGGAAAGTTTGAGTTAAGGATGAATGATGAGACAATTACCATCAATGTCTTTGACTCTATGAAACAATCTTCTGACAAAGGCGATTGTTTTAAACTTGATGTTTTAGAGCAAGTGAGGAAAGAAGAAAAATCTTCTAGTCAAGAGATTGATGAAGAACTTGAGGCGTATGAGAGTGTTCCTGTTAAGGAAGGAAAGAATGTAGCGTTTGAAGTTATTAAGGAAAAGAATGATTCTGACAAAGAAGATGGTGCCCCAAAAATAGAGTTGAAGGAGCTTCCTGAAACTCTGCAATATACCTTCTTGGGTAAGAAGGAGGCGTTGATTGAAGTATTGAAGGAACATGGGACTGCCATAGGGTGGTCTATTTCTGATTTGAAAGATAAAAATCCCTCTTTCCATAACCACAAAATTCTTAATAAGGATGATGACAAAAATGTGAGGAAACCTCAAGGGAGGCATCATCTTACAATGAAGAAGGTAATGAGAAAGGAAGTGGTGAAACTCTTTGATACTGGTTGGAGGATGTGTGCGGATCACCGGAGGTTGAAGGCCACAAAAAGGAGAATCTTTGACAAGAGACACCAAGACTCTATCTTTCAGAGAAAACAATACTTTAAATAGTTCTTCACATGGATTCACGGCTGGAATCAAATCTGGGAATTGTGGTCTCATTCACCAATGCATCCAGTACCACCAGATCCTCCGTTTGCTGAGTCATTCCATGCTGCTGAGAGGGATGATGTGGAGGATTGATTAAATCTCCTTGCTGTCGGAGATTTATTGTATATTAGTTTATTTTTCTTTTTAGTACTTTTTGCTATTTTATTATGACCATAGGTTGATGTTAGGGTCACTCTGCTGTTTTAAGTTGGTATATTTCCCAAATATTCTAATGCTTTATTGTGTGCATTATGGTTATCCTATATGCCAGTGTTTGTTCCATGGTGCAGGTTTATCATCCATCTTTTGGTTTGATTATTGTTGGGGACAACAATTCTTTAAATTTGGGAATGGTGGGGCTTTTGGAAAGCACCTTGGAACTGCACTTCTGTTATCAGGGGAGATATTCTAAACTCTTTTATTTTCTTAGTTATTTTAGTTAGTTATTCTCAGGTGTAAATGTGCTTATCTAGTTAATGTGCTTGACTGAATTTCTGAAAATATGTTGTATGACATTCTGGCATGACATTGCATAGGTATAATTGGATTACATGATTGCTCGTTTGTCTGAACTAATGTTGTAAAATTCGAATAATGTCTGAGGTCAATTTTCTTGAGTCTATATTGATACCATAGCTATGAGGTTTGAGCTTAAACACTGATTTTTTTTTTAGAGACCTCACTGTTGTAACACTCTAGAACTTGATATGTTTCTCTGTAATGCATGCATTGGTTGAAGAGATAAAGGCATTTTGTTCTTGTTAGCTTATGGCCAAAATAGCCCACCTGTATGAATTTTTCCATTGCTAGCCCCTTGAGCCTGAACTTATTTTGTTGATAAATGACCTGTGGCCTGATTGATGGCTTAGCCTATATCCATGTGACTTACCTTGATTGAGATTGAATTACTGATGTGTTGAAAATAAAACAAAAAAATTAAGGTAAGCTCCACAAAGGTCAAGTAATTGGGGGATGTAAATTTCATCTGTGCCCTTAAAACAAAGGGAGAAAAAGGAAAAAAGCAAGAAAAGAAAAGAATGAATGTGCATAAAAGGTGGCTGGAAGGAATTAATTCCCGAAATTCTTTGGGAATGTTAGTGGAGCAAAATCATTTAGTTGAATGTGTTAAAATGAAATAACATCAGTTTTTCAATCTCATTGTTGTTTGAGCTACTGTCCATATATTCCTACCTGTTACCCAGGCTAAGTTATAACCTGTGAAGTCCTTTTGATCAATTAATGCATGTGTTTGATTCTTCATTTTTAAGAATTTTTGAGAATATGATCAAGCCTGTGGTAGTGTTATAACTGTGATTGATTGAGTGCTCATGATACCCTTAAACACTGAGTGTTAAGTGGATATTATTTATCTGTGTAAGGGGTAATCAATGTAGACTTGTATCTTTAAGAAGTTGATGACATTGTTGGGAGTTTATGATATTGGGTCAGGCATACATGGCATATTATGTTTGAGAGTGTCTATGGATTGTTATGTTGGATTAATTGAATGGATTGAGTCTTGTACATTGTTGGGGACAACAACGTTTAAATCTGGGAATGATTTGATATGCCTCTGGCAGATGTAGCTTTCTAAGTTAAAATTGATAAGAATTGAGTCATAAAAGAGCAATTTAAATACATATTTGCTTATTATATTGATTCTTTCTATGTCAATGATATTTCTCACCTATTGTTTGTGTTTATACAGGTAAAAGAAGTGAAATTTACAAAATTATAAAAATCCTGTTGACGCGACTCCACACGGGTGTAGCACAGTACAAATTCCAGCAACATGGCGCGGAATGGCGCCACACTGGCGCCAACCCGCGCCAATTTACGAACATTGCAGCGGACCTTTGGAAAGTGGCGTCAACTGGCGCTGGTTGTGCGAGAATTAGCAAGGACAGAGGCACAGCGCCAAGTGGCGCCAGTTTTTGAATTCCACACCGGTGCTTTGGGAGCGGCGCCTAGTGGCGCCACAACGGCGCCAACTGGCGCCGGTTTTCGAGAAAGTGGTCCAACTTTTCACTTTAGCACAGAAGCACGGCGCCAACTTGCGCCGGTTTGCGGGAAAGATACACCGTGCTATCCAAGGGCATTTTTGGAAGAAGGAAAAGAGGCGTATAAATAGGATGCCTTTTACAAAATTAGGGGGAATCCTATTCCGAAGACCAGAGACGACGGTTGTGCTCAGAGAGAGTTCTGAAGGATGTATTTGTTCTTCCATTCTTCCTCTTTTCATTTATCAAGTATGTTGAATATTGAACTTTTAGTCATAATAATGGTTGGCTAGTTTCTTTTTATTGTAGTTAGGGTCACAAATCCTATGTGAACCCTTGTTACAATTGGTTTATGATTATTCGTTTATATAATTATCTTTATCTTTATCTTGTGCGTAATTTATATCCTCTTTATTGGAATTGATCAACCTAATAGTTGAGGATAGTTTGAGGGTTAGAATCCTAGATAGGAATATTGGAGTTTTGATCTTGAAAGGGGTAAGATAACAATTTAAATGCATGCTAGGAATAGATGTATATTTAATTGCGGATGCTTAAATTATTGAGTTCATTACTTAATGCCATGAGGAACATTGCAAGGAATTGGGGTTCTAATTGGGATTAAAAGGTTAACCATGCAAGGAATTGAGGGTTAACTATTAATATTGTTAGATAATAATTTATCTGAGTAATTACATAAATGAGTATTGTAAATCAATCCAAAGTAAGAAGTGGGGATCATAACGTGAGTGCACTCTAGCTACAATGTTTTCTCATATTTACAAAAATCAATCTCTGTTTTTTTTCTCATAACCAAATATTCAAAAATACGTTTTACTTTAATTCTTATTATTCTCAAATCCAAAACATTTGTCACAATTATTTGAACTCTTCAGTCTTAAAAGGAACGATTATTTGATATACGATCACAATCCCTGTGGAGACGATACTTGACTTATCATTATATTACTTGTGCGATCGGTACACTTGCCGGTGAGCATCATAGATCACCAATTATACTTGGTAGGCCTTTCATGAGAACAGCTAGGACCAAGATAGATGTTCATGCTGGTACTTTTTCCATGGATTTTGGTGATAACATTGTGCATTTTAATATATTTGATGCCATGAAACATCCTAGGGAAGAGCATTCTATTTTCTGCATTGATGTGATAGATGAAGTTGTTGAGGAAGTTTCTGCTGAATTCATTGCTGATTTTTCTGATTTTTCAACTACTCATGATTCTGATTTCTGTGGTTGTGGTGATAGTCAAGAATGCATTGTGTTTGCTGAAATAGCATCATATCTTTCTGGTTTTAATGATGCACTGGATGAACAAGATTCTGATTCTGATTCTTATTGTGAATCTGCATTGTCTGAATTGCTTGCTGATATTATTGATGATCCTAATCCTTTTTCTGAGAATTTGTTTACAGGCACAGCTGCTAACTTTTTTCTGCAGAACTTGCACTACAAACTACACATCTTCCATCCATTGAGCAACCTCCAAAATTGGAGTTGAAGGTTCTGCCTGACCATTTAAAATATGCATTCCTTGAGGAGAATGAGCGGCTACCAGTCATTGTGGCAAAGAACCTTCTACCTGAGCAGGAGGATAAACTGTTAACTTTGCTAAAAGCAAATAAGAGGGCAATTGGGTGGACAATGGCTGACATTATTGGCATTAGTCCTTCCACATACATGCACCGTATTCTACTTGAAGAAGGAGCTAAACCAGTGAGACAACCCCAAAGGCGTTTGAACCCACTGATTCTAGATGTGGTAAAGAAGGAAGTAACAAAACTCTTGCAAGCTGGAATGATTTACCCCATCTCTGATAGCCAGTGGGTTAGTCCTGTTCAGGTGGTCCCTAAGAAGTTGGGAGTCACTGTGATTGCCAACCAGAATAATGAGCTGATTACAACAAGAGCTCAAAACAGTTGGAGAGTCTGCATAGACTACCGTAGGCTCAACCAGGCAACCCGCAAGGACCACTATCCTCTTCCATTTATTGATCAGATGTTGGAGCGGTTGGCTGGTAAATCCCACTACTGTTTTCTGGATGGATACTCAGGCTACTTTCAAATCCACATTGCACCTGAGGATCAGGAGAAGACGACCTTCACATGCCCCTTTGGCATATATGCATACAGGCAGATGCCCTTTGGACTTTGCAATGCACCAGTTACTTTTCAACGTTGCATGGTAAGCATCTTTTTTGAGTTGTTAGAGGATTGCATGGAAGTTTTTATGGATGATTTTAGTGTCTATGGCTTTTCTTTTGATGCATGTTTGGGTAATCTGGGTAGAGTTTTGAACAAATGCATTCAAACCAATCTTGTGTTGAATTTTGAAAAATGTCATTTCATGGTTGAGTCAGGGATAGTTTTAGGACATGTTGTCTCTAAAAAAGGTATTGAAGTAGATCCTGCTAAAATTGATGTCAATACTGCTTTGCCATACCCCTCTTCTGTGCGAGAAGTTCGTTTTTTTCTTGGCCATGCAGGTTTTTACAAGCGCTTCATTCAGGATTTTAGCAAGATTGCTCTTCCACTGTCCAACCTCCTCCAGAAAGACATTGACTTTGAGTTTGGTGATGCATGCAAGGCAGCGTTTGATCATCTGAAGCGCTTCCTAACCATAGCTCTTGTGATCCGTGCACCTGATTGGTCTCTTCCATTTGATTTGATGTGCGACGCATCCAATTATGTTGTTGGAGCTGTTCTTGCTCAGCGGGTCAACAAGGCCCCACATGTCATTGCATATGCATCCAGGACATTGGATCCTGCTCAATCCAACTATACCACCACTGAAAAAGAACTCTTGGCTATAGTATTTGCTCTTAATAAGTTTCGGTTATATCTGTTAGATACCAAGGTTATTGTTTTCTCTGACCATGCAGCTTTGAAATTTCTTTTAAAGAAAGCAGATGCTAAGCCTAGACTCATCCGGTGGATGTTGTTGCTCCAAGAGTTTGATATTGAGATCAAGGATAGAAGTGGAGCGGAAAACCAAGTTGCTGATCATCTGAGCCGCATCACCTCTCTTGCATCTGACCCTATACCTATTGGGGATGATTTCCCTGTTGAGCAGCTTTTACAGCTGCAAGGTAAGTTCCCTTCGTATGCTGATATAGTTATTTACTTGGTTGCTGGTGCGTTACCTGTTGACTCCGCTAGGGCTCAACTCTTGAAATTGAAAAGTGAGTCTAAATACTATGTTTGGGATGATCCTTATTTGTGGAGATTTTGTAGTGACCAAGTGGTTATGAGATGTGTGCCTGACAGTGAGACTCTTTCTGTTTTGAATTTTTGTCATGCATCTGCCTGTGGTGGTCATTTTGGACCACAAAGAACTGCTAGGAAGGTTCTAGATGCTGGTTTGTTCTGGCCTTCTCTATTTCATGATGCTTATAAGTTTTGTAAGTCTTGTAATAATTGTCAGAGAGCAGGTAGCATTTCCCGTAGACATGAGATGCCCCAACACCCTATACTTTTTTGTGAGATTTTTTATGTTTGGGGTATTGATTTTATGGGTCCCTTTCTTGTTTCCTTTAGTTTTCCTTTGACCCATATTTCATCCATCACTTTAATACCTTTAATTTTAGTTTATTGTTTTCCTAGTATCAATTGTCTTTTATTTTACAAACCCAACTATAAAAATTAATACTTTTCTAGTTTCTTTACTTAAATAATCATTGCTTTATAAATCATCTCCGTGGGAATGATCTTGGACTCACACATCCCTTTATTACTTGTGACACGTGCACTTGCGTATTTGTGTGATTGATTTAATTGATTGCAAAATTGCACAACAAGTTTTTGACGCCGTTGCCGGGGATGATTTCTTTAAAGCTTTTTATTTAAGTGAAGAAATTCTCTCTTATTTCTATCTCTTCTTTTCTTTTCTTTTCTAATTCTTCTCTTTCACCTTTCTTCTTTTCTATTTTTAAGTGTTAATTGCAGCGTTTGAGCAGTTCTCCAACCAAGCAAGAAGTGAACTTTAACCTTGAAATTGAAAGGATGTTTCAAGCTCGAAGGAGAAAGCAAAGACGTAGCAACGCTACAGCATTACCTGATATGGCAGCGAGAATGGTAGGAGCAAGAGCCAGCAATAAAGATGCAATTCACTCTGAGATCTCAATCTGCCCACAAAGAATCTTGGCACTCAAGAACCTTCGTTCTCCAATTGTTCAACCAGAAATTGCAGCAGCAAATTTTGAATTGAAACCGGTCATGTTTGACATGCTGGAAACAATTGGTCTATTTAATGGGATGCCTAGTGAAGATGCGCTTCTCCACATCAAAAATTTCATGGAGCTAGCAAATAGCTTCAAGATACAAGGAGTTATATTGGATGCATGATAACTCATATTTTATTACACTTATTTGTTACTCTTGATTAGTATTTTTAGGATTTATTTGACTAAAATAATGATTTTTAGAGTTAATTTAGATTTTTAGTTTTTGATTGGGTTTAATTTATTTTCGTCAGAATTTTTCAGCTTTACGTTACTTCTGTATTTTGGCTATATCTCAGTCCATAGTTGTCGGATTGACTCCGTTCTAGTTGGATTTTTCAGATAACACAGAGAGATACAATTATTATGAAGAGCTCGAAGCCCAATTCGGACTGGAAACTGGTCGATTTCTAAAGCCAAGTTGGACGCGTTTTGTTGAAGTTTTATTTGATTATTGGACTTGTAATTTAAATTAAAACCCAATTACTCAAGTGGCTCAAAGCCAAGATTTAGTTTTATTTTATTTTATTTACTTTATTTCGTATTATAGACAGATGGGCTGATCAGAACTGAGCCCTAACCCGATTTGGGTAGGGGTATATGACGGCAGAGTAGGAAACTTTTAGAGTATTCTGTAATTTTCGAATTTGAGGATCAAAATATTTTCTCTGAAGCGTTCTTCGTCTTTTCTTCTTCTTCTTTTTATTTATTTTAATTTTTAATCATGTTTATCCTAGCCATGCTAGGCTAAAATCCCTTTAATCAACCTAAGGGGAAGGGATTACATGGATCTGTCTAGAGGATTCGCGATCACTCTCTAATCAGATTCGTTTCTTTACCCTAACTCAGATCGATATCGTGTGATTATGGATATTCGATCTGAGGTTCGTGATTGCAATTATGGGAAAAGAATGATCATCAGATTTGATGATCAGATTGTTCTCAATTGAAAATAAGGATTCTGATTCAATTGAGGTTAATCACGAATTTGGTAATTTTTATCTAAGGAAGGACATCCTAGGAACCCTAACCTTAGGTTGGTTAATTTTTAATTACGAATTTTTAATCCCAATTTTTATATTCTGTCTTTTAATTATTCAATCAAAATCCAAAACCCCCCTTTTAATTTTATGTTCTCATAAGCGATTTTAACCAAAACAATTTTCTTGAGAGACTACTTAGGGTTTCTACTTTACTACAAAATTTTCTGAACCCTAAATAAAAATAATTTTTAATTTGCGCGAGCTAAAACTCGTGTCAATGCATTAAAGATGAAGTTATTTCCCTACTCTCTCGCCAGCAAAGCTAAAGCTTGGTTGAACTCTTTACAACCATAGTCAATCCGAAGCTGGGAGGAGTTGGCAGAAATTTTTTTACTGAAGTTCTTTCCTCCCATGAAGGCAGCTCAATATAGGAATGATATTTCAACCTTCAAGCAATTGCAAGAAGAGTCATTTTATGAGGCTTGGGAGAAATTCAAAGATCTGTTGAGGAAGTGCCCAGACCATGGCATTCCCGAATGGATTCAAATGGAGACTTTCTATAATGGACTCAATAGACCAACAAAGAGCATGGTCGATGCATCATCTGGAGGAGCCCTTTTAGAAAAGACATATACAGAAGCATATGCAATATTGGAGAGAATGGCAGTCAATAACTATCAGTAGCCTGTGGAAAGATCAAGTTCAACACCAAAGAAGGTTGCTGGAGTTTTGGAACTTGATGCTGTAACAGCACTGTCAGCACAAATTTCAGGTTTAAACAACTCTATCAAGACGCTGAATCTGTCTACTGAAGCTAAAGCACAACCAGTCAATGCCATAACTGATGTTATATCATGTGTTTTCTGTAATGGTCCTCATATTTATGATAATTGTCCAAAAAACCCTCAATCTGTTTGTTTTGTAGGAAGCTATAACATGAACAGTTCATATTCAAACACCTACAGTCAAGAATGGGGGAGCCCTTAGATGGTTACTGGCCTGGGCCTAGTACTGTTGATGTGGGATGAGCCTGAGCTTTTTGTCCTTCGTCCTTCACGTTGCACCGGATGGGGGGGTACTGCGAAGACACTTCGACACTCAAGTCAGTATCAGAGGCAGGTGTTTAGGTTGTGAAAGTAAAGGATGATCGTACCTTGGTGGCACAACGTATGTTTATATAGTAATCGAGATGTGTGTTTGGAGGAGACCTTTCTTCATGGTGAAGGCAAAGGTTTCTTGGTGCCAAAGTAGTGTGGCTATCATGGTTTAAATGTTGAGGAGCTTGCCACCATGGTGTCTATTAGTAGAGTTGTGGCGAGCTGGAGCTATCCATTGCTTACTGGTGTGAGGGCGCGGTGGTGTTGCCTTGGCCCTTAAGTTTACTGTCTGTAGAAGGTATCCTGTTGCGTGGGGAGTAAGTATATCCTGCATGTTGCGATGAGGCACTGCGCTGTGTATAACGCGATGGGACTATCGCGCCTGGTGTTTCGCGATATGGACATCACGCTGGTGTGACGCGATAGGGTTATCGCGTCCCGTGCCTGTCTTTTATGCCTTGTTCTAGGTCCTTTATGGGCGTGGGCTTCCATGTTTTTATTGGGCCTAACCAAATTCTTTCATATTCACAAGGACAACAACAAGAATTCTCTGTTATAGCAACATATTCAAACAGAATTACACACCCTTCTGAATTTATGCAGCAGCAACAGCCTAGTCAACAAGTTGATACATCAAATTCGTTGGAAAGAATGCTGAAGGATTACATGACAAGGAGCAATGTTATAATTCAGAATCAAGCTGCAACAATCAAGAATTTGGAGACTCAAGTAGGTCAATTGGCAGAAGCACTTAAAAGCAGACCTCTAGGATCCTTGCTAAACAACACTGAAGTCCCAAAGAAGAATGAAGAAGAACAGGTCAATGCTATAGCAATAGTAGGTGGTAAAGCAGTAGATGAACCAGAAGTTATAAAGAACTACCATGAGCTAAAGCAGAAGGCATTGAATCAGAAGGAAAGAGATAAAGCTGCAGAAGAGGTGGAAATTTATGATCAACCCAAAGAACCTAAAATTGCTGGCACTGAGAGTACTGCTATAGAAAAATTACAGCAGGCTCAGACTGTCAGCAAGACAATCATACCACCATCCCCTTTACCTCAAAGGATACAAAAGCAACAAGATACCATGCAAAAAGAGAAAACCTTGAGTGATCTTGAGGCTAATGTAAAATTGATGCCTATGACTCTGCTAGAGAAGATGGGAATAAGGAGCATAAGGTCTGCAAAGATAACTCTACATTTGCCTAATCGCTCCATCAAAGCATCAATTGACATTGTTGAAAATATGAATATCAAGATAGGCAACTTTCCACACCAAGTAGATTTTGTGATGCTTGACATAGAGGGGGACCCTACTATTTCTCAATTTCTTGAGGAACCATTCTTTGATACACGAAAAGTTATGGTAGACATGTGGAAGAATGATTTGATTTTAAAGATGGATGGAGATCATGTGCATACAATTGAATATACGGGAGGTGGAACAATAAACCTCGATGATCCTCACTCATTAAAGGTTAGAGGCAAGCCCAAGGTCAAGATGAAAGAGTCTACATGCGAGATGAGTTGGATTGAAGAATCAAAGTTGTTCTTCGCTCTTTTCTTCAAGCCACCTTGATCATCAATCCAAGTCAGGCTGAAGACTATAAAACAAGCTCTTTTGGGAGGCAGCCCAAAGTTCAATTAGGAAGTTTTTAAAATTGTGCAATTTAATTTCAGTATTTTAATTTCTTGCAATTTTTAATTTTTGTATTTTCAATTATTAGGATTAGGATAAGTCAGTATTCATGTTTCTTTTTAATTTTATTTAAGATGTTTTGCAGGGAGAAAAGGGTATTGATGCCCAAAAGAAGGTTATATTGATAAACTTTTTTTTTATAAATTTACAAACTACACTATGTCTGGCCGGTAAGACTCTAATCAAGAGTGTCTTAGAGTCTTACCGGTGAGACTCTAACCAAGAGTGTCTTACCGGTAACACATAGTGTAGTTTGTAAACAAAAAATTTGTAAATATAACATTCCTTATTTTATTAATAAATAATATTATATAATATTGTTTTAAGTAAGAGTTTTGTTTCTCACATACGAAAACACTAAAACCCGTGTTACGCATGTATCAGTAAACTAAATTATGTAAAAAGCAAAACTTTAAACAAGATCATAGTATTGGGAAAAGAAGCATGTAATCTATAACAAACTGTAAGAAATGCCAATTCAAACCAGTAGTATCCCCTCGTTTAAAATCCACATAATACACTAAGGAATAATCCCGAAACTGTAAATTTGTTACACCCAAAACTAAAAAAACTTGAACAAAATGAGTTGTTCCATAAAAAGGCATCACTATGGTAGTTTCCTTCTCATTCGCACTAGTTGGCAATCATCTCACCTCCATCTATTGGATTTTGGGAATAGTCCCACCTGCAGCCACAATTTCTTGTTGCAGCTGCATTAAGCAATATAAGGATTATAATTAAGACAAAATTAATAGGATTTAATTAAACATATTGTAAAGATAGATCATACAAGGAAGGACAAGCATACGAGCTACATATTTACCAAATACAGTTTATCTCTTGGGGAAAAAACAATTCAAACATGCTCGAGCATGATTTTACACTCACCTTAAACAAGTTTTGAAGATTGCTCTTAAACAGAGAGCTTTCATTTTGCAATTCTTGCAGACATTTCATGCACCTGCAAAAATATTCCTTTTTGGCGTGATTCCAAAACTTATGCAACTATTGTAGTGAAGGCCATATCAGCATATGTTTAATGCGTACAAGCTCAATGAGAGACATAATTTTGTAAAGGGAGCCAAAATTGTAAGTGTAGTATTCCTTATAAGTTATAACTATCTATATGTCTAAAAGAATATGAGCTGTTAAGTGTTCATAGATCGATGTATTCCATGGAGGGTATAATATGTTGATATAGGGGTGTTCATAGTGATAATGGTAGATACCAAGGCCTCAGTGAAACTTCCCATGGTGCTACATATCAAAGGGGGAGGGTATATGTGTGTTCATGGCTCTGGAGTCACAACTCATAAGATGAATAATAAGGAGATCCCAAGGTGTTTCCTTCAGTAGGGGAAGAGGGTATTATGTAGAGGAGAGGGGCCTCTAGAGTTGTCCCATCTACAGCCAGTGAAGGGGCATGGGGTGTCCTTCTAGAAGGTTATAGAAGTGGGCTCTTGATGTTGGGCCCATGGACTGGGCCTAAAAGGCCTCCATGGGCCTAAAAGGCCTGCCAGAACAGAAGCCTCCCAACTTGATAGCCTGCGAAGTCAGGATGCCAAGATGTATAGGGAGTTGTATAACACCTCGTGTATTTAAAATATAATATTAAATGCTTAATTGTGGGCTAGAGGGCTTATTTAATTGAAATCCTGAAATTTGGGTCAAAATACCCATAGGGGCAAAATGATAATTTGCCAAATATATAACCCTAGAAAGTGAAATATTAAATCTGGACATAATCTGATGAAAATAATACTGAAAGTGTGTTCAGAATGAATTTGGAGTTGATATGTACATTTTGAAAAATTTGATGAACAGTAATTTTTCTGAGTAAAATACTGTTGTGTAATTTTTCCCATAAATATGAAAATGGAAATAATGTTCTAGGAAATAAAAATATGTTGAGGTAAATTGATGATTTATGAATTTAGTGGAGATTGGTAGGTTTAAGTGAGTAAAGCGACAAGTGAGACCCACTTTAAGTGGCTTAAAGACATTGAAATCAGAATTTTTGAGCACTCTCTCTATAACGCCCAGTCACTTGCAAGCATCAACGACTATCCCCACACACTAACACGAGACTTTTCAGCGTGCTTTGTCCTCACTCGCATACTTCCCGGAAAAACTTCCCAGGAGGTCACCCATCCCTGAATTGCTCCAAGTCAAGCACGCTTAACTATGGAGTTCTTCCGATCCGGGCTACCGAAAAGTAGATGCATCTTGTTAGTATAGGTAGTATCAATTAATTCTTATAACCTATCCTCAGTTGTGTTGTCCTATACCAGCACAATCTCTGGAATCCCTCTCTTTCTGGTGTTATTCGATTCATTCATGTACCCCTCTCGCTGATAGTACGCTAGCTCTTCCACTAACCATACATTCAATTGTACATTAGCTTTTCCACTAACCATACAATTGTCAGCACTCGGGATGTTACACTCTCTCCTCTTTTCTTCCCTCACTCGCGGCCTCCACCATTGTTAGGGGTTGAAAGAGCTTGAAATCCTATTTTGAGCTAGAGATCTTATGAGAGAAAAATGTGAACATAAAACTTCATCCAAAACACCTAGTGAGCAATTTTCAAGTTATGTTTTTTCCCTAAGAGTAAGTGTATGAGGAGATCCTTGGCCTTCTTTGCCACGAAAATTTGAGGAAGAGTGAACATTGTGGGTTGTTTCAAGTGCTTGGGAGCTTGGAGGTCACTTGCTTGGACCTTAGGAAACTATTGGCAGTAAGTTTCTACACTTTCATTGAGTTTTTGTGTAGATCCTAATAATGATTGCTCTAAAGTGAATGTGTTATGAGTTATAGTATTTAGGAGCACTTAATGATAGTGTCTCTTTGGAATTTAATGTTTATAATGATGAATGATAATGATTGAACCAATAAAATTTATGGTTATATATGATTTTGTAACTTAGTGAAATTTTGGTGGAAAATAATGGAAATGTGGTTGAAGCCATAAATGTGGGTGTTAAAGTAAATTGTTGGTTGTTGTGAGTATTAATGGGAATGTGATACGAGGATTTAAATAAGTGATGGAATGAGTAACTTCCTTTGGTCATGGCACGATGGTATTTTCGGCCCTATAGAGAAGATTTAGATGGGAGTTGTTGTTGTTGTGTTATTTTGATTGTGTAGTTTATTAAATTATTATGATCATTCTTGTATGATCATTATAGGTTGCCTCTCACAGATCCAATAGGAGAGGGTTGAGCTTGGAGCCTAGCATTGGAGAGCTTGCTTGAGGGAGTTCTCGTTGAGGTAAACTTTCGTTGACCTGGGGTTAATCCCCTTATATGTTCCACCTTGCCCGATTTGGGGGTAGTGGTTAGATGAGTGCTCTTTGATAATATGTGATAGAGTATGTTCATGCATTATTGATATGTTTATTGACATGCGTGTGGCATGTGTGTGATATTTTGTCTGTGATCTCTGGTCAGTAGATGTTTGGTTTAGACTTTCGTTGGAAAATGCTCCTTTGGGGAGTTCCGATCGAGTTTTGCAGTGCGGCTGTCTCTGGGAGCGATACTAGGGAGGTCCAAACACGGGACTTCCGCTGGATAGGTCTTCGTTGGGAGTTCCAGTCGAGTTTTTCGATGGGGTCATCTCAACCATGGGAGAGGCACCAGGAAGGTTCCCCGAAGTTATATGATGAGGTCCTAGAACGGAATCATCGTGTACATGTTCCTGGATGTGTGCCCAGTTGTGATGTAATATTGAGTGTTATACTATTCATATGTTTATCATTGCATGCACATTGAGTGAGCTAGTGGGTGGAGTGACCCTCCAGGACCCTTGGTTTACTGAGATGTATATGTATATCTCACCCTACGCTTGGACCACCATTTCAGGTACTACTGATCAGGTTAGAGCTTCGAGCAAGAGGCATGCTTAGAGGCTATGATGGATATATGATGTGCATATGGATTACTTGGTATTTTGGAGAGGATTGCATAGGATGCACATACTAGCATATACTTTGTATCTTGGACTTAAGGTATGAACATTGGATTGCATGAGATTGTAATTGCCATGCTTTGGTTGTTCATATGTTGTTCTAAGTCATTTGATCTTGGTTTGTATTTTAGTATATGGAATTGTATATGTCTCATATTATTATTTTAAGTATTGGTGAGCATGGGAGATGTCCATGTCACTTGGTATTATTTGAGGCATTGATGTAAACAAATATATTTTGAAGAATTATATGATGTAATATTGTCTTTCAAGTCATATGGTGTATGGGAAGTAATTCCCCAAAGGAAAATAGATGAAAACAGGGGAGAACATGTGTTACCCAGTTTGTGAGTGCATCCAAATGCTCACAAGCGTGTTAAAACGTGCTACAGGGCATTAAAACCCGCTAGATTTCATTTTCTCCTGTCCCCGAGCGTTCAGACGTGCTTGGGAGCATTCAAATGCGCTTAAAATGAAATGAATAATTGTGGTGGGCGTTAAAAAGTGCTACAGGGCGTTAAAACATGCTAGATGTCATATCTCCTGTCCCCGAGCGTTCAAACGTGCTTGGGAGAATTCAAATACGCTACCAGAAGGAAAAATGGGCTCGTGAGCGAGTTCAAACGCGCTGGTGGGTGTTCAAACGCGCTACCCTGAACCAACACGAACATAGTTTAATAAAACTTGCATAACTTGAGCTACAGTACTCCAAATTGAGCGCGGTTTGAATCCACGCGAAGCTAATGAAGAAATATATAACATGTTAAGAGCTGAGAATCATAGGCAAGTGTGGAATTCCTAGGGTAACGAAAAATAGTGAAGACACTTAGTACTGAACATGAATAAAATAAGTTTTAAGCTTTGTTGGTATATGGGAAGTTGGGAACCCCTTAGCATCTTTAAATGTAAATTGTATGGTATTAAGCTATGGAATTCATGATTCCACAATAAGTTTTAAGTTATGATCACAATTAATAAATTGTCTGATACAGTTATTTTAAAAAGTGCAAACGGTATTAAAAAGAAAAAAAATTTCCATAATTTCAAATAACTGTTGTGATTGTAACTGCGTTTAATATCATAATTAATTATAACACACCGGTTCGATAACAGGGTGTTACAAGTTGGGCCACAACGCTAATGAACTTTCAAGTGTTCATAGATGTATCCCATGAAGGGTATGGTATACTGATATAGGACCATGTGTTCGTGGGTTTGTTTCTCACAGACGGCGCTTATGAACTGTCAAGTGTTCATAGATGTATCCCATGGAGGGTATAGTATCTTGATATAGGAGTGTTCATAGTGACAATGGTAAAGACCAAGGCCCTAATTAAGCTTCCTATTGGAGGGTGTGTGGGAGTTCATTTCAAAGCTTCCCATCCAGCACAATATTTGCTTTGATATGGTGTTGTATATCGAAGCTTCCCATGATATTTCATCAGGTCGTTGAAAACACTCGGTGAATCGAAATCAGTAAATCCAAGCAAATACCGGACTAGGAGTCCATTTAAAGTGACGAACCAATTGGTATATTTTCTCTTGTAGTCTCAGATACAAGTTTATTGTATATTAAATTCATTCTCTAGATCTACAAAGATTGGTCTCAATCCGCTTTCAACCCCTCTCCAGCCGACTGCTTTACCAGAGGAAAACTCACAATCATCAAGGGAGGCTGCCAAAATTACTTGACCACCGATCGCTGAAGAACTCTACGTAAATGCATTTTTAAAGAGATGCCTGTGAGTCCTACTAAGAAGTATCACTCGCTCTTCTTTCTCGAAGAAAGTTTTCACCAGAAGGAAAGCATCTAACCAATACTACATTATTAAATCATGCTTCATCGCCGCTCTAATTCTCTGTGTGGCACAGAAACAAACAATGTCAACTATATGCCCCCAGTAGAAAGTACGGTCATGTGGAAGCAACCTCAAAAACACTTGCCAAGTGTAAACCAAATAATGGCGGCCCCACATCAAAAAGCATAAGAAGGAAAAATGAAATTCATAAAACATGTTAAGCTGCAGGTCCACGTTGGAAAGCACAAAGGCATTGTCACGACAAAATAAGGAGAAGCTGATTTTAGAAATTGATTTAATGAGGTGGTGGACCCACGTTGAAAGGCACAATAAAAAAGAAGTATGGAGCACAAAAATCTATTGTAATACGGGCAAATTTATATTACGCCAATGGAAGTGTGTCACGTCAGCATATATTGTACCAGAGAGGATAAAAATAAAAGTAACTTTTATACTTTACACCATGTCTTATTGGTAAGACATGGTGTGATGCACCGTAGATGTTATCTTCTTGAAGGCTCAATGTCAAATGAAAAATTTTCAAGAAATTATGGAGAGCCCACGACGAAGAGCATAAGAAGAAAAAGTTGAATTGCCAAAATTGAATTAATGAAGGTAAAATTCCTGACGAGTTTCAGCATAATCACAAAGAGTAGGTCGAGTTTCAATTTACAAATCACTAACTTATCGGAAAACCAAGCAGTTGCTGGACTTTAGAATATTTATCCAACTAGCCAAATCAACACAGGATCTTGTCTATCTGCCCTCCAACACAGGATGGTCATTCACATCCACCTTTCAACACAGGATAGCCAACTTTAGTGCCCATCCGCCCTCTAACACAGGAAGATCAACTTCAGTGTCCATCCAATTATCAAGAGAGGATGGCCAGCCTCACATTGCCCATCATATTTACCAATGTCCGGTGAGAATATCCCTTCACTATCACATTTATGTTTCTCCTTGAGTATGTTATATATTTTCTTTCCAATACAACTTCCTGAATGGCCAAAGGTCAATTTTGGTCGCCTGTGACAACTTCCCGAATAACCAAAAGTCCATTTGGTCGCCTCTAAAGATTTCCCAAATGGCAAAAGTTCATTTCGGTCGCCTATGAAAATGTTCCCAAATGGCAAAGGTCCATCTCGATCGCCTATAAAGATTTCCCGAATGGCAAAGGTCCATCTCAGTCGCATATGAAAATTTTCCCGAATGGCAAAGTCTATTTCGGTTGCCAGCGTCCCGTATAGATATCCCTTCTTTCCAATCGACATATCTCTTATTATTGGACTACTTCTACTCCGGTATTATTTATTATACGTGCCACCAACAATGCTTATTACAGAAGAAAACCATATGTATTTATCATCAAAATCTCCATCTTGTCTCCCTTGGAACACATTATTTATTATATAAGTTTGTATATGCAATATTATTTACTCTGGAAGCTGCATCAACAATCTAGACCTGTTTAAGACCTTTCTTTGTGGAATGCTTGTACTCAAAGGATCATCTTGTTGGCCACCTATTTTCTTTTTATATGCGCTACTTAAACTGGAAAATTCTCTCTTAATGGCATGCTCTTTGGTCAAGATATGATCGATTTTTTGGCTCAATTTTCTAAAGACGAAATAACACCTTAGCTAAGCTCCTTGTTACAGTTAAATGACCTAGCAGCCGACCGCCTCACGATTTGCCTTTGTAGAAGTTGTCTTCCTTACTAGTCAGGTTTCAAACATGATGGCCAGGCATAACAGCCCAACACCATGCCCGATCGACATAGATGGTCGCTGAACAAGACATTTTATTTGAGAGCATGGGAGCAGTCCAGGTCTTCTGAAATGTGCTCATGCGTTCATTATTTCTCTCTTCATATGAGCATATCACTTTATTTTGTCTGCATGACACTCGTTAGAGCATGACCATGTGTTTGAAGACAACGATGCAATCTCCTTCGTCGAAGCTTTTCTCTCTAGGCTCATCAATGTTCGTTCTAAAATAAAGCGCAGATGCTTGCAACTCTAACGCGTGAAGACCCAAGTGCAAATTCTCGAGAATCGACCAAAGGCACATGTAAATATTGCAATTCGCTGGCATGATGTCTGGCCAAGTTATCATACTGAATATAATTATCATCATCGGTCAGAAATGGAGGCCAACATTATAGCTCGAACATCATCTTGAAGCCATGAAGACTTCCCTCGGCCGATACTGAGAGCACTTAATGTTGACCACACTTCAACAAAAAGGTGTGTATACTCGCATCAGAAGCTAACATAATGCCAGAATGGTGAGTAGTTCCTGAGTACTATTTCCGGTTGGTTCACAAACTAACACAATGCCTATCAACCTGTTGGATAATTTTAAATTAAATAAAAGAAAAATAGAAAATGAAAGGTTTATGGTGAAAAGTTGTGTCCCTAGGTATATGTTAGTGGACAATTAATATGTTTAGATTTCCTATGTTAGCCATTATCACTCTTAATCATTTTCTATTGCCTATAAATAGCACACTATAACTCTTGTAATTCGGTTTTGGCAGAATCAGTAAAAGAATAGAGGTATATTCAGATATTTTCCTGTGTATTTGTGTGTGTGTGAGCACCAGTTATAGGGCCTGTGAAATAACAAATTGTATCAGAGCTTGAGCCAATGGAGAATATGAGTAATAGTCTGCCAGTGCCCCGCCTGACAAAGGTGAACTATGAAAACTGGAGCATCCAAATGAAGGCTCTTCTAAGAGCCTATGACAGTTGGGGGTTGGTGCAAAATGGGTTCGAAGAACCTGAAACAACGGAAGGATATTCAGCAAATCAACTCAAGCAGTTGAGTGCGTTGAGAACAAAGGATGCAGCGGCACTATTCATGATGTCTCAAGCTGTTGAAGAAAGCGGTGGTCTTGAAAAGATTGGAGGCGCAACGACGACAAAAGAGGCCTGGGATATATTGGAGACGGTCTACAAAGGCGCGGACCGTGTGAAGCAGGTCAGACTTCAAACTCTTCGAGGAGAGTTGGAGGGGATAAAGATAAAGGAAACTGAAGGAGTGTCAGACTCCATCACTAGGGTTCAGACCGTGGTGAACCAGTTGAAACGGAATGGAGAGGTGTTGATCGACTCCAGAGTTGTTGAAAAAATTCTAAGGTCGTTGACAGACGACTTCGAAAACGTGGTATGTGCAATTGAGGAGTCTAAAGACTTGGCTACGCTTTCTGTTGAAGAGCTAGCTGGTTCTCTTGAAGCGCATGAGCAGCGCAAGAAGAAAAAGAAGGATGAGTCTCTTGAGCAAGCACTCCAGGCAAAAGCAACAATTAAGGATGAAAAAGTGTTGTATTCTCAGAATGTCCGAGGTGGTCGTGGTCGAGGTCAGGAGGTGAAACATGAAGAAAGAGCTGAGACGAGTCAGCAAAACTGGAGAGGTAGAGGACGTGGCCGAGGTGGAAGAGGCCGGTGGTCGAATCAAAGTAATATAGAATGTTATAAGTGTGGCAAGTATGGTCACTATGCAAAAAATTGCAACTCGGGCAAATGCTACAACTGTGGCCGAGTTGGGCATTTTGCTAAAGATTGCCGAGAAGAAAGAAGAGTTGACGAGACTTCAAACTTCACTGCAGAAGAAGAAATAAGAGATGGAGGAGTTCTGATGTTAGCACATGGTGAAACTAGCTCGAAGAATGAAACGGAGTGGTACTTGGATACTGGTGCCAGTAATCACATGTGTGGTTACAAACATTTGTGCAAAGAGTTGAGAACGGTGGAAGACGAACATGTCTATTTTGGAGACGCGTCCAAAATTGATGTGAAAGGCCGTGGTACAGCCTGCTTTTTACAAAAGGATGGACGGGTTGGAACAATTCAGGATGTGTACTATATGCCCGAACTCAAAAGTAACATTTTGACCATTGGACAATTGATGGAGAAAGGTTACTCGGTTCCAATGACAGACCAAGTTCTACTATTGAAAGATAAACAAGGGCGTCTGATAGCCCGAGTTCAGATGGAAAAGAACAGAATGTACAAGCTGAGTCTGAGGAGTGTGGAGGTCGGCTGTCTGTAAGCCAAGGTGGAGGATAAGATGTCTCTGTGGCATCGACGGTTTGGACACCTTCATTACGGTGGTCTAGCCGAACTGATGAAGAAGAACATGGTAGTAGGACTGCCAAAGTTAAATTCTGGTGGAAAGTTCTGTGAAGACTGTGTGCTGGGTAAGCACGCAAGAAGCCTGTTCCAAAGGATGGCAAGATACCGGGCTAAGCAGCCCTTGGAGTTGATACATACCGACATGTGTGGACCCATAACTCCAGGGTCCTTCAGTGGAAAGAGATACTTTGTTTCGTTTATTGATGATCTTAGTCGTAAGACTTGGGTATATTTTCTGAAGGAGAAGTCCGAGGTGCTAGAGGCCTTTAAGAGGTTTAAAGTGATGATACAAAATGCAACCGGGAGATACATCAAGTCGGTCCGTTCTGACCGAGGTGGTGAGTACATTTCAATTGCCTTTAAAAGGTATTGTGAAGAACACGGGATAAGGCGGTTCCTGACCGCACCGTACTCCCCACAACAAAACGAAGTTGCTGAAAGAAAGAACCAGACTATCTTGGATATGGTGCATTCTATGTTAAAGACTAAGAATATGCCTAAGGAGTTTTGGGGAGAAGCCCTACAATGTGATGTGTACGTGCAGAATAGATGTCCGCATTCAAGTGTGAATGATAAAACTCCACAGGAGGCATGGAGTGGTCTAAAGCCATTAGTGGCTCATTTCAACATTTTTGGTAGTGTTGCGTATGCACACATACCGAACCAGATCAGAACGAAGCTTGAAGATAAGAGTAAGAAGTTTGTGTTTATTGGATATGATGAGAAGACGAAGGGATACAAGTTATTGGATCCCGTCAATAAAAGGGTGTTGGTAAGCCGAGATGTGAAAGTGAATGAAGAAGATGAATGGGACTGGAGTAGTACATCTGGGGTCAATGTGGAACCCAGAAATATATCAATTGAGGTCGGACAACCTTCGACTCATATCCCGGCAAATCCTGAAGTCTCTGATGATGAAAAAGAGCAGAGACAACCGAGAATGAGAAGCTTGCAAGACTTGTATGACTCAACTAACGAAGCACATCTCGTTTGATTGTTAGCAGATTCTGAGGATTTGAGCTTTGAGGAAGCTGTCCGAAATGAAAAATGGCAATCTTCCATGGAAGAAGAGATAAAAGCTATTGAGCGGAATAAGACATGGGAGTTAGCCGAGCTACCAAAAGGAAGTCGGCTCATCGGTGTGAAGTGGGTATATAAGAAGAAGATAAATGCTAAAGGGGAGATTGAGCGATTCAAAGCCCGGTTAGTAGCAAAGGGGTAAAAGAAGAAAGCTGGAATAGACTATGGCGAGGTGTTTGCACCCGTAGTGAGGATGGAGACAATCAGGTTATTGATCTCACATGCAGCCCAGCTTGGATGGCCAATCTATCAGATGGATGTGAAATCGGCGTTCTTAAACGGTGTACTTGATGAGGAGGTATATCTCGAACAACCTCCGGGTTTCATGAAAGTCGGACAAGAAAGAAAAGTGTTAAGGCTGAAGAAGGCTTTGTATGGGCTGAAGCAGGCACCGCGGGCTTGGAACACCAGTATTGATTCTTATTTCAAGAAGGACGGATTTGAGCAATGTCCATATGAACATGCCCTGTATGTGAAGAAGAAAGAAGGTAATATTTTACTGGTTGCTTTATATGTTGATGACAAGAGTTCGAGATGACGGATCTCGGTCTGATGAGGTACTTCCTTGGTCTGGAGTTCAAACAAGACAAATTCGGGAATTTTGTATCTCAAGAAGCTTATGCAAAAGATATCCTGAAGAGGTTCAAAATGATAGATTGCAATCCGGTTTCAACTTCTATGGAACCCGACTTAAAACTTTCGAAGTATGATGGAGGAGAAAGAGTTGATCCGAGTAATTATCGAAGTCTAGTAGGATGTTTAAGGTATTTAACTTGTACGAGGCCAGACTTGTGTCTAAGTGTTGGGATTATAAGCCGGTTTATGGAAGATCCGGGCTACACACATTGGAAGGCGGCGAAGAGGATATTGAGATATGTTCAAGGAACAATCTCGCAAGGACTTCATTATTCGAAGTCAGACAAGTACAAGCTGGTGGGATATTCAAATAGCGACTGGTGTGGAGATGTCGACGACAGGAAGAGCACGGCTAGCTATGTATTTTTCATGGGAAACACGGCATTCACGTGGGTGTCAAAGAAGGAACCCATTGTGACTTTATCTACATGTGAAGCCGAGTACGTTGCTGCATCCTGGTGTGTTTGTCACACAATGTGGCTGAGGAATCTATTGAGTAAATTGGAGCAAGAACAAGTCGACCCAACCGAGATCTGGGTTAACAACAAGTCTACAATCGAGTTAGCAAAGAACCCGGTCAACCATGAGAGGAGTAAACATGTAGATGTCAGGTTTCATTTCATTCGGGATCAAGTCAAGGAAAGAAGGTGGAGCTCACTCATGTTGCAAGCCGAGATCAAGTGGGTGACATATTTACAAAGTCGTTGCCAACGTTGCTGTTAGAAAATTTCAAGAAGAAGATTGGGATGAAGGATGGTCGAAGAATTTAAAGCTTATGGGGGAGTTTTGTTGGATAAGTTTTAAATTAAATAAAAAAATAGAAAATGAAAGGTTTATGGTGAAGAGGTGTGTCCCTAGTATTATGTTAGTGGACAATTAATATGTTGAGATTTCCTATGTTAGTCATTATCACTCTTAATCATTTGTTATTGCCTATAAATAGCACACTATAACTCTTGTAATTCGGCTTTGGCAGAATCAGTAAAAGAATAGAGGTATATTCAGATATTTGCTTGTGTATTTATGTGTGTGTGAACACCACTTATAGGGCCTATGAAATAACACAACCTCTAAAGGTCCATTCACATACTAGTTTAATAACTCCAATTACTTTGACAACGGGACCAACATAACAAAGAAGTGGAATTCCCTATCTCGGTCTCTCTCTGCTTTTCCTAACTTGGAAGATCGCAACATTATTCCAGAAAAAGAATGGACCAACAACTATGCTCCTGTCTGTACACCATGTCACTGCATTCCACCAAGCTGTTTCATTTTTCTCCTATATCGCAGCAAAGATTATGAAGCATCCCGGTTGAAGTTATATCTACCGTCATAGAGGCTAAAATGCCCTTACCAAACATTAATCACGGTGATATTATGATGGCTTATCAAAATGATAGTGGTTGCAGGTCTACAAGTGGCCACATGATGCAGCAAAGAGGTCGCCTCTATTTTAATTAAACAATTTATCTTATTTATGATCTTAATAAGCCTTTCTCTGACGTATGGTACTGCATCTCCATCAACTCTATGAAGAGATGACTGCTCTTCCCATTAAATGAATTACCTTGTAAAGTCTTTGCAAGCAATTTTAGATATCATGACACCATGATTCCAAGTTTCTAGTATAAACATGACACCACTGGATCCCTTCAACTGATGGAAATATTCATATATCATCTTGAAATCCACGGGGCGTTGTTGTCTGCATAGCTCAAACAGAACAAATAAACTTTTTAAAAAAAAAAAAAAAAAATCCTAAACTCTAAATCTTAAATATTTCTTTTCATTTACTTAATTTCTATTAAAAAAATATCAGTGCTATTAGTGGAGAGAAAAAACTTACAGGGCCTGTGCAATGTTATTGATACATTTCTCAGATTGATTAAAGAACATGGTCAGAAGCTCTTCCACAAAATGTGGACTCTCATTTTCCAGTTCATGAAGCTGTTTGAACTGATCATCCAGAAATCCCTACTCGCCGCAACGATAACGAACACATTACCCCACGTTTAGAGTCAACCAAGTCCCAACAAATCCAAATTGGACATTGAGAAAAAAAAAACTTAAAATTGAAAATGGTAATCGGTACCATCAAAGTACGAAACTTGTGCTTGTTTGATTCATTAAAAAAAAAAAAAAACACGAAAAAAAATCATTAATTAGAAAAAAAAAATATGAAAGAGAGAGAAACAAACATGTTGAAATAGAACGGCTACAAAGACATCGTGCTGCCCCTGCAAACGATTCAAATTCATTGTGGTGGTGTGGTTCAATCTCAAAGAAAATTTGAATACCGTTTTCTGAAGTATCATTACAATATATATATATATATATATATATATATATATATATATATATATTTGAAGAGAAACAATGAAGAGAAATCAATAATTACAAATAGAGTAAACATCATTTTTGGTCTCTGATAATATCTACGAAATCCTTTTTAGTCCCTGACAATAAAAAAGGACCAAATTGGTCCCTAGCAGTATGCAAAAAGGGCCACGTTAGTGACGGAGGAGTTGACATAAGGACTAATGTGGCCCTTTTTTCATAAATTTAGAGATCAATTTGGTCTTTTATTATTGCTAGGGACTAAAAAGAATTTCGTAAATATTGCCAAGGACCAAAAAAAGTGTTTACTCTTACAAATATAATCTGATTTATCATGATGTATCAAATAAAGACAAAACAAATCAATCATAATTACAAGTTTTACACGCATCATTTATTGTAGATTTGATTTCAATATATTTAGCAAGTAATTATTACAAAATTATTTTCTTCATCAAGTTATAAATTGTAGAACAATGTACAGGATTATTCAGAAATCTCTGAAATACCGTTTATATTAGAAGTTTGGACTTGGATGGGGCCTTTTGTTGAAAACCTGAAATTGAATTTGAAAACTTTAAAGGCTTTGCTTGATTTCTGTTCCCAGAACAGTTTTTAAATTTTTTAAAAAAAAAAAAAAAAATTTGTTTGGAAAGAGTTTTTCGTCGGATCTGTTCTAAAAACAATGACAATTTTTTTGTTTTAAAAACTCAAAAAGCAAAACAATACTAGGATGTTTTCTAAAGCTGTTTTCCTGTTTTCTGATTTGTGCGGTGGCATTTCTGTAATTATGGAGTTTCATTAATGGCATTTTCGTAATTAAATGAATTTTAATTTTAATTTTAAATTATTTTACGGTGGAAATCTTGTAAATATGATGATTCATTAATGGCATTTTTATAAATAACTACAACTTTTTTATAATTTTAAAATTAACTATATTCAAATAAGTTTTATTGTTTTTTTACTCTCAAAATCAGTTTTCAAAATTTATCTTCAAAACAGTTTTTAAAAATAAAAAAAACAAAAATACATTCAAATACACCCTTTGTTTCTTTTTTGTAGTTTCGTAGTTTTGTTAAAGAAGGGAAAGTTAAACGGGCATTCCTCACAAATTGGCGATTTGCTGCTTTTGCCTTTGTTTTGCCATATAAACATCACCCCAAATATAGACTCGTTTTAATCTCTTAAAGAAGAAAAAGTTGACTTGTGATCTTTTAAAATTTAAAATAGATTCAATTAGTCAAAATTGTGATTTCTATGAAATTTTAAAGAAGACTTTATAGTAGTCTCTCAAAAATTAAGGACTAACATGAATCTAATTTAAATTTCAGAGAAAACACGAATCGACTATTTTATTAGGGATTAATTGTGCCCCGTAATATTTGTTTAAAACCCAAAGATATTTTACTCTCAATTTGTTTTCTTTTTGTTATTTTTTAAAGTAATTTTTTATTTTAATAAATATATATTTAAACATATTTTTTAGAATAATAAATCGAAAGAAGCCAAATCGGCAAATCCACACAATAAACAATATTTAAATATCTATTTTTCTTTCCTTTTTCTCCATAAGAATTCAAATATTATCTTAATGGGAAAAATGTTTCTGCAGTTAATGCATATAACTTATCTGCATTTATTCTCAAAACGACGTCGTTTTGGTATTAAAATCTTAAAAAATTATAAATATAAAGACTATTATAACCCTGAAATAAATTAAAATTACAAATACACCATGATTTATGTCCCAAAACGACGTCGCATTGGGCTTACTGCAGATAACTTATCTGCAGTAACTGCAGAAAAAGCAATCCCTATCTTAATACATAATTTCTTTTTCCTCCAAGATTATGATGATTATAGAAGTGTTATGAGTCCATATTAGGGATCCATATTCTAGAAGGCTTAAGGAGTACAATAAAAAAAGGTAAACTAAGAGAAATAAAGGAAAAAATTTCTTTCTTTTTTGCAAAAGAAAGGAAAGAATATGTGAATAATGTTAATCTAGTATGACAGCATGCAATAGATTAAACATTGGGCCTCACAAAACTTTTAAAGGTCCAGAACTTCACTGCTATAAGTAAATTATGTAAATAAAAAGTAAAGTTTATATGTATGATACTTATCCTCTTTCTCACTGATTGTGCAAATACCTTTAGTTATGCCACTACTATTTGTGTATAATGATTTGTCACTTTCAAAAAAATCTCCTTCATAGATACTTGATAAAGTCTTAGATCCAAGTTAAATTTACTAATCTTTAACTAGACATCTCTATAACAATCGGATACAACAGGAAGGATGCCGAATTATTACTAAATAATAAAAAATATTTAAATTCTTTTCAAAAGAAAAAATTTAATTATCAAATCAAAATTAATGGTTATAAATTTAATATTTTAAAATTTATTATGATTCCGAGAATTGCGTCCGATAATTATATTTGACTAAATATATTTACGTTAATTTTTAAAATAATAATAGTTACGTTATTCACGATTTTGATTATTATTACGTGGGGTAGAGGAATAAAGATACATGTGGTAGTAAAATTTGAATCCGATGACCATGCCCATATGGCACCATCTTGTTTGATGTGCATCCCATGCAGTCCAGTGTTATGTGCCCCATGCGTGTTTCACCTTGTTGCTCCACTTTAGGGTGTAAATGTGTTAGGTTGAGTTTGACTTTGATTTAAATAGGTTAGATTTGTGTAAAATACTTTAAGCCTAACTTGGTCTATTAGTCTTTTGTATGTCAAAAATTATAAGTTTGGTCTGACCTATATTTAAAAAATAAAATTTTTTGTTATCAAAAAAAAAAAAAAAAAAAAAAAATTGACTAGGTCTGTTAGCCTATTTAAGCTTATTAGGCATTCAACAATTAAAAAAAATATTAATTTATTATTTAAAATCATTAAAAAATGTTATTTATTTTATTAAAAATAAATAGAATGATATAGGCCTTCATGTAGGTTTATAGGCATGATCATTAAAAATGTTACTTATTTTATTAAAAATAAATAGAATGATATAGGCCTTCATGTAGGTTTATAGGCATGACATATATATATATATATATATATATATATATATATATATATATATATATATATATATATATAAATCTGGCATGTTTTCTAGATAGGTTTTTTTAAAAATCTGAGCATGTTCTATTTGACTATATATAATAGACCGAGTCTAACCTGATGTAGGCTGGATCGTAGGCTCCTGTTAGGTCGCCTGACCCATTTACATCCTACAACTTGACAATATCGCATTCTCATATGTCATGTAAGTTTGACTACATTAGATCCTTTTTAGGAGTAAAACTTTGATACCACTGAAGTACTTAGGTGGTAGGGGTATTCGTGGCCTAGATTAGATCGGTTTTGAAAGCAAAAATCATTTGATTCAATACCTTCGGTTTGATCATGTAATCATCCATTCAGTTTGGATTTTTTTTTCAAATTCGATCCAATCCAATCCAATTTTATTCGGTTTGAATTGGATCGGTTTTCAATTTTTTGAAAAGCCTAAAATTTGTAGGATGATTTTTGTACAATAACATATCATTTGTATATATCAACTTTGTAAAGTTTGTAAGACGATTATTGTGCAATCTAGAAGCATCAGTAAACGATAATCCAATTTTTAATATAGTACAACAAAAAGTTGAATTACTATTTTTTTACCTCCAACAAAAAATTTACAATGTGATTATTGTCTAAGATACAGAGTACGCAAATTTTCATCCTAGAGGAGCTGTTGCAAAACAATAACTCATGCAATAAAAATATATGATGTATCTTACCCCAAAAAGCAGAACCCACTTTCGGGTTAATGTGTCTTGGATTTAGAATTTTGTTATATGATTTTTGGGCTATGAATAGGGAAAAGACCCAAGTAGGTAGAGGGGAAGGTTGTGGAATCATTGGATCGATTTTCACCAACCAAACCAAAACTCGATCCAATCCAATTAAATTTTGCGTTTTTTTTTTATTTTCGATTTTTTGGTTAATTCGGTTATCGGTTTTTCAATTCGGTCACTGCGGTTTGAATCTATTTGGATCAGTTGATGAACACCCCTACCATGTGGGTACTCCCTTTTTCCATATTTGGTAAAAATTTTACCACTTTCAAAAAAAAAAAAAATTCGTGCCATATTGAAAAAATTTCTCCTTTTGGAAAAAAGATGTTCCCGATTGGGTACCTTTGATGCACACAATTTTTTTTTCCTTTTTAGAACCATATGAGCACGATCAATTTTTTTTTTTTGAGATATTTCAATCGGTTCATCGTTTCACGGCTAGTTTGATTATGGACAAATCCCAAAATTAAGATTTTAAACCCTCCCAAAGACGGTATTGGGAAGAATCGAGCACGGTCATCTTGTTTACATATAATTTCACTATTAAAAAGTTCCTTTCCTTTTTTCAACGATTTTCTAATACTTTTAAATTAATCACTTTTAGATAGAATTGTCCATCAAGCATTACGTCTAAGTTATTTATTCTTTAGCAATTTTTTCATTAATTTTAAATATTTGTATATTAATTTTTGGTAAGAATAACCATTTTCAAAATATTCTTTATCTCTACCCAATCAATTTTTTTAAGGGTTTTCAAAACAATAATTTTAAGAAACAATGATCATGGTAGGAGGCTTAACCCCGTTGCTTGAAATAAAGAGTGCATTCCCAAGGAAAAAGGTAGCCTCGACCTCAAGCACATAAGGGAAGTGAACTAGGCTTTTATCATGAAAATAGATTATTGACTCATTACTCAGCTGGATGCATTGTGGGTGAGAGTACATACGAATAAATATTAACTTGGAGAGGAGCCGATCCCTGAAGTCGAGAAGCATCATCTAATCCTCGGAAAAGGGTGATCATGGTTTGGCTTGACGAGGCTTACACCAGTATTATTATTACAATATGGAGGATTCATGCATCATCTAAATGTGAAAAGGATTCATGCATCCATCAACCAATGTACAATATGGTGTCTTATATACAAAGAGAAAGGCAAAACAGAATACAGTTATAACAAACCAAATGATTTGGCACTAAAAACTAATATGTACAAAAAAAAAAAATGAAATATTGTATATATATTTTAACACTCCCCCTCAAGATGGAGAATGAATATTGAGAACTCACATCTTGGATAATATAATAACCCACACTTGTATAATGAGAAAAAGTGAATTACCTATAATAAATAGAAAGAAATGAGAAAAGAAAGAGAAAATGAGAATAATTCATTATTCAGTAAAAAGTGTAATTACTGTAAGTTTTGCAGTAAAAATACTGTTATGTAAAATTATCGGGAACTTTGATATAAATTAGTGATAATCTAATTTATGAGACTGTGAGAATAATCACATGTTAATGTTAGTATTTGGGTGTCCTAGAGACAATCTTATGCTTAAATAAGGACATAGATGTAGACCTTTTTAATATTGTCACAAATAAATAAAAGCACTATTTATCTTGTTTCATAATTCTGTCTCGATATTAATGTTAACATATTATGAATAACTTGATAAACCCCGTGGAATAAAATAGGTATCTCTTGAGTATCTGTGATGAGATCACAATCATGAGGATTCAAGAATACCAGATGTTTATTCCTAATTTTATGTTCCTAGTCTAGAGATACTGAGAATGGGGTCAGTAATCTCGGGTAAGACTAGCACGACTTATCTACTTGTATATGGATACAAGGTATAGACCTCATGTGCTACAGATATGGAGATGTCTTAGCTAAAGTCGTGGGTGGACCTATAAGGGTATAGCTCGCACTGAACGGACCCTCAAAGAGTATGAGGAAATCTCACAGATAGTATCATTAGAGTAGTCTCTATATATTTGGGTATGTCTTTCCTTAGACCAGAAGTTATCACTTAGACTGTGTTCTAGAAGGCATGCCTTGATTGTATACCTCGTCTGCCTGAAACATGGAGACTCATAGGTATGCTCTTGGGCTTGTCCTGATAGGGCACATGGCTAGGGTAATAAGCTGAAGGAATTCGTCAAATCTCTGTGAGAGATTAGGTTATCCTTAAACCGGAGAAATCGGGATGACATTTACAGTGACTCGGGAATCTATGCATAGTAAAAGAGATCATAAGATGATCTGCCTTTAGAGTCAGTAAATTGAAGACTCCCTATTTCATAAAAGGCTAACCCTAAACCGCAAGGGATGATACGTTTCTTTACCCTAGGTTTTATGGGAAGGTAACCGAGACTAAGGGACAAACATACGGCAACCAAATATGTTTAATAGGATGATCAGATCATTAATCTAACTAGTTCTGGGGCAACAAAGCATTGCTAGTGCTCTGTGTTGTCATTAGATGGGTTGTGGGCTTATTGGGCCCAAGCCCATTTATGTCAGTGGCTATGTTGGACCTAATGGGTCACACACTAACACCTAATTGTCTAGATGCTCTAGCATTAATGGTATTGGGCCTAACAATTGTTATTAGCCCAAGAAGTAGTTTGGAACTCCACAGATAGGGTGGAGGGCGCATGGATCTAAGTAATGGGCTTGGATAGTCCAAGACATTACTAATTAATTTAATTAGTTAAATTAATTATCAAATGTTTAAATTTTGAATTTTGAATTTGAATTTTGAATTTTAAATTTTGAATTTTGAATTTTGAAATTCGAATTTTGAATTTTGAATTTGAAATTTGAAATTTGAATTTTGAATTTTGAATTTTGAATTTTGAATTTTGAATTTTGAAATTTGAATTTGAATTTAGAATTTGAATTTGAATTTAAAATTTAAGTGTTTGAAAGTTTGAATTCAAATGTTTGAAATTCGAATTTGAATTGGCTATGAAAAGTTGTTTCATAACAAAAGGATAAGATGAGATCTTGTTGGAACATATCAAGAGGAAATCTTTTGGACATAATCTAAGAAGATTTGGGGTGCTGATTTGCCTGTTGGTTAGTCATCAGAATCAGCTCCAGAAGATACGATCTGTTGGGAGAATATTCGAGTGATTTGATTCAAGTTTGAATGCAACTACTCAAATGTATCTGGTCATTATTTAGGCTATATGGGGCGCACCATATAACTGATTATATGATGATTTATGATCAGATATTTGATTAGGTTTTGAACCTAATATATCATGAAGATATGATAGGATGTTTTTGGCAAGATTTGATGAGATTTGATTTGCAACAAATCCTATTCTCTCTCTCTTAGATGGAGCGCCCTTTTGGAAGGGATTTTTATTGATTAAAAATCTGATTTGTTTTTAACAAATAGGCTCCTCTTGTGTGCCTCTTTATATATGTTCCTTCTAGGGTTTTTAGAAAACCAACCAAGCCATTCTCTTCTCCTCTCCTGCGCCACTTTTGTGAAGTTTTCACATTGAAAGCTTCACTCTTTCAAACACTTTTACCTAGCCTTTCTCTTCACACAGTGTGCGCTTAGCAAGCCTCATTGTAGTGATCACTTGGCGGTTTCACAAGAAGGAGTTCTTGCACCTAGACGCAGTGGGTGGTGTGGATCAACGTTAGAGGGTCTGAACCCTTCAGACCTACCTTGATCATCACGAGTTTTCACGAACAAGGTAACATCATGCTTTCCTAAAGCATGATCTTGAATGCATATGTGTTCCGCAATGAAAAAGTTTTGTTTTTCCCTCCAGCATGCATCGGCCTTCACGGCCATTTCCAACTTTCAGTTAAAGCTAAGTCATGGCTAGATTTTAAATGAAGAATGGATGAGAAAGTCATTCTTAGAAAGAATGTTAACTTTAGTGGGCAAAGTTATTAAGTGAAATAATTAAAATGGTTAAGTCAGTTAGCTATCCCATTTTCTAATTCCTTAGCAATCCTGCATGAAATTAAGCATTAATCACGATAATTTAAACGACTGCAACTCACACAAGTCAATTCCTAGAGCATGCATAAATTGTTATCTTACCCCCTTTCAGAATTAAAAACCCCAATATTCCTATTGCGAGCTCTAATTCCCAAATTATTATCTCCTATTAGGTTGATCAAGTCTAACAGAAATAATAAATAATATGCACAGGGTAAAAATAAAATATATTAAAATAAACGAGCAAAAATAAATCAACCCATCGCAAAAAAGGTTCACATAGAGTTTGTGACCCTAACTACAATAAAAGAAATTAGACAGCCATAGACCTTGTTGACATAAGATTATAAAATATAAAGATGAAAGAATGTAATTACAAAGAGAAGCTAAGAACAATCATATGCTCTTATCCTCCTTCTGGAATCCTTGTTTTCTTCTCTGTCATCGAAAAGTATGTAATAAACCCTCACAGCCTTCTTTTTATACTCGTGGTTCGCTTCTTCCAAATTTTCCCTTTTAAAAAAACGGTGTTGTTTCTTGCAAATTGGCGCGGAACCGCGCCACTGTGGCGCGGAACCGTGCCACTGTGGCGCAGAACCGTGCCACATCCCTGGAAGATGGCCCAGCAGCCTGGCACTGGATCGCGCCACCGTGGTGCCAGGTCGCGCCATTTCTCTGGTTTTTGGCCTGGCCAGACTGATGTAGCATAGAACTTCCAATCGTGTGAATTCGCGCCACCAAGCTTTTTACACTTTCATATTTTCTACCTTTTTCCTTATATAAACATAACAAATAGGTGAGAAATATAATTGAAATGGAAAAGTCAATATAATAAGCAAATATGCATATAAAGTGCTCTTTTATGACTTAATCCTCATCATTTTTAGCTTGGAAAACTACATATGCCAGAGGCACATCAATAATTATTCCAAACTGAAATTCCATAGACCCAAGATTCAGTTCATAGATAACGAATGCAAGAAAAGAGAAATAACAACTTATATTGATAAGAAACAAGTTAGGTTACAACAAATAAAATAGAGAAGTATGGTTGCTGCTCGTGAAGAGTCTCAAGTGGGTGATACAGAATGGAAGAGAAGTTGTTGCCACTTAACCACTGCTAAAACTATATAACTGAAAAGTAAAAACTACAAATGAAAGTAAGTAATCTCTTCTTAAGGAATTCGATGATTTTTTCATTCTGGAACGTCCTATTTATAGGCCAGAAGAGTGAGTGGCAAAACTTTTCATTTCCATTGAGTTGTTTTCTTGACTACATAAAAGGGGCGGTGTGAACAATGCTCAGAGGGACGCAAGTTGCTGGATGGGACACTTATTGTTTAGATTTGCCTTTCCTTCTGCACTTCTCATGCTTTGTTTTGCTCTTGGCCAATGGGAACTCTTTATCTTCTGTTGTACATGTTTCTTCCTGCGCTATTGTTGTACCTCTTTATGCTTTATGGAAGCTTCTTTCAACGTTTCCTGCAAAGTGATCAGAGAGATTGAGTTAGTGGAGCAGGTGTATTTAATGTTCCCATTCTATTTATCTTTTTCTATATTTCTCAAATGATTACCTCATCATCCGTTCCCCACTGTGTTTTTGTCATAAATATATAAACATGTGTTTTTAGTGCAAAAGTTGCTCATCAGATGAGGGAACAGATGATATTTTGCCATCAAAATGGGTTTAGATGGGAATGAATTTTCGTCCATCTCTCACATCAAATAAACATAGTCAATACTATCAATATAAACATGTCTCAGCAATAATATGTCTCATAATCATAATGTATGCATATCAGGCTATCAACTCTACTCTGGCCTCTTGCCCCTAGACGCAACCGTCTCATGAATATCTGTGCCTAAAAAATGTTCCCCACACGGTGTGAGTTTTGACAAATCTCAGTACGACAAGGGGTCCCCAAGGATTCCTCCGCCCCAAGCTCATTTACAGGTATAATTAGTTCAACATAATACTAAAATGCATAATGCTGGATATATATATCATGGCATGTGATCAATAACAATATCTACTGGCTAGAGACAAGTATGATTTACACACGTCTGTAACATACTAAAAACATAAGGGATGTCGCCTTATGCCCTACACCCAGGAATGCAGCCTGCAAATGTAGGTAACTAACACATTCACATATATATATCAACATATTATACATCAAATCATTTCCAAATGTCTCAATATAAATAGTGCATAAAATCATATATAAAAACATACCATGCACATAAACCAACCTCTCATGGAGTTTGGTGGAACAAACAACAGATCAATCCAAGGACCAGAAGCTTACCTATCAAGCTAAGCCCTCCCTCAACTACTCGGTGTCCCAAGGGTCACAAGTAATAACAGTATCCAGCAAGGTCACAGATCTGTTTTCATAATATTCATACTATCAATAAACATATCCTAGTTTTTCAGATTAAAAGGAACATTATTTCTTTTTCGTTTCACTACAACAGGCTTTTTCCAAAGCCTCAAGCATTCCCTCACTTGGGTTTTAACTTATATAAATTATTATAGCGGCTCACATTAACCATTAAAGGATCCTAAGTCATCATACATGGTTCTGTTTGGACAAAACAACACAAAACACGAAAATCCCAAAATATCCGGATATCCCTGGGCCAATATCCCGATACCATATCCGAATATTTCGCGACAACATGCAGTTTTGCATTTTCGCGAAGATATCCATCCAAGCTTTGATTTTTAACACTTACAGAGGTTCAACTACCAATTTTAAGCATGTTTAAGCTAGTGATAATCTTGGTTAGTTATTTTTCTCATTTAATATGTCCAAGACTCAATCTTTTACATAGAAACTCAAAAGGAAAGGTTAAAGCACATACCCAAGCTTTCAAAATAGAGAAAAGAAATCATCTTGCAGGGTCCTAGCCCATTCTCCACCTCTGACTAACAAGGAGCACAAAAATGGTTTCCAAAACTTGGTTCTTTCTCCACAAAGATGTGTGGAAATGTCTCCCACAACACAAACTCAAGTGGACAGCCCTTTCCCTCTTACACACAATGGCAAGAACGTCCCAAGAATGTGTTTTTCACTCACTCACAGTTTGTTCTCAAGTTTCTATAATATGAGAGTGATGAAAATATGAAGAAAAATGGTGTCTTGAGGGATTCGTAAAGAGGGAACCATGGTTTCAAGGTAGAGAACATATGGCTTCCATGAGGAAGTGAAAATGCAGCAACATGGGTTTTTGAAAATGCCCTAGGATTGTATGCCACTTAGCTATTTATAAGTGTACCCACTAAAACTAACAATATTAGTTTAATTAGTTCCGTTCTTTGTTTAACTCTAAAATTTTATATTCTTAACTTAGACATTTTTCTAGGAATTTAAATATTTTTATTATAATTGTTCGGAATACTTCACTGGTACGCGTTTATACCTCAAGCAAAATTGGTATTTGCACTTTTCATCATAAAACGACTTAAGCATTATTCAACTTTCTAAATAATTATATTATCATAATTATGCATAATCTTTGTTAAATCCATGCTCCAGCACTGGTAATGTTATAATTAATTATTTAGCGGTGCGAATTGTTATATTTATCCTTTGGGACAAAAAGAATAGAAAGTATAGAAAGTAGACAGACCACTTCCTTGAATATTCTTTGGGACAATTCTTGGAAGTATACCATCCTTCTTGGGTATTTATCCTGTGGGGGAACCCTTGGTAAGGTATTATGCATATTCTTCAGTAATGCAATAGTTGGCCATATCAAAGAAAAATAGAAAGAGCACACAAAATAGAAAGAATTGAAGGAACTTTCCTTGGTAAGCCTTTGGGACATCCTTGGGGTGCAGATATAATAACCCACATTAGAAAATTAAAGTATATTGGAATTTACCATAATTTATCAGTTAAATAATTAGATTAGAAATCTCATTATCTTATATATAAATTAGATACAAAAATCAAAATTATTATAGCGTAAGTCACTTTTCAAATAAAAGTGCAATTTCAGTGAGTTTTGTGCTAAAAATGAAAATTTTGCAAAACTACCCAAAACTGATAAATAAAGCATGTAAAAGTTAGATATAAGATAATTGTGAATAAGTAAGAAAGCAAGGTAAAATAGAAAATTACCATGTTAGTGGTGTGACCAAATACTACCAGACACATAAGTGGATTAAGAAAAGAAAGAAAGAGACACAAGAGAGCATTTTCATTCTCCTTCTTCCTCATTCCTCGGCAACCATTATTGTTGTGAAGGGAGAAAAAGCTCAAAAACCTATCTTCCTTTAGAGTGAAAGAAAATGAGTGGTTCTAAAGGCAAAAGTGCCTAGAATCCTCTCCTCTACCAATCCCAACCATTATTTTCTTGTGGAGAGTTGTATCGAGAGAGATCCACCCCTCCAAAGGTTTCAAAAATTTGAGTAAAAGTGGGGATTTTAGGGTGTTTTAAGAGTAATGGAGCTTAAAGTCTCCTTCCCCTTACATTCTATATATGGTAAGTTTCCCTCACTCAAACTTTATTTTCATGAATTTTCAAGAGTGTTAGGTTTTATGTGAATAGTGACACAAAAATTTGAGGATTTTATGGATTGTGACGGTTGGTTGATGTTATTATATGTTGTAGAGTTGATCCCAACATCATTGTTAGTGATTTCCACCTATTGTAATCCATCATAGCTCAAGTTGGAGATTTGTGAAGTTTTGCATAAAGGTAAGTCATAGAAATGGTATTTCAAGATGTGTTCTAGCCATATGCTTAGTGATACATGTGTTATAGAATGTATGAATGATCACTTTTTCACAATTGTGCCATAGGTTGCCTTGTGTGGATTGATTGTAATTGAGATTGGTAAGACATAGAAGGAAGCAAGTGGAAGTTTATGTAAAATTAAACTTATGCACCTTGGGATTAATCCCCTTGTGTGTTTCACCACACCCCATTGGGGTAATGGTTGTTTGATAGAGATGTATCATAGAAATGGCATGATAATGTGTTGGGTCCTCTTGCAGTCTATCAAGGGAAACACATTTGTTCCCAAGATTAAAACTAAAGGGGTGTTTAAGTCCCAGATTATCGCTCCCACGAAGAAAGTATTGCTAACTAATATTTAAGTTGTGTTAAAAAATGAAAAGAATGAGTTAATAGTATTTAACTGTTATGGTTGATGTTCCCAAGTATTCCAAGGGTGTCCCCTTGTGACAAATGGTTCATTTTAACTTCAAACAATTTCTTGCATCGTTATATACTCAAGTCCTTCCTAATACAAGGAGAGACGACAAATCATTGGAATTAATTTTTGTGGTGTTGTATAAAGTGAAACAAAATAGAATGCAGAAAAGTAAAGTGAACTTTAGCAAAGAACAACACTATGATTTGTTAAATGGAATGATAAATTAAAGAAAAGGAATGGATCCACTAATCCACTATCAAGCCAACGGTAATCTCGGCTCAAGACCTTGCCCAATGAATTTGTTCAACTCTTTTTAATGCCAACTTTGATTCCTCAGCTCATGGGCTAAATTGTATACAAAGCCTCATATTCCTATGGCGACTTTGTTCCCAACAATGACTCAGCACAAGACCTTTAGTGAATGAAGTGGTCGCTTATTCCTAAGGCAACTAGTGAAGTATTTTCACTCTCACCTTCCTCCTACTGTTCAGCTGTCTGAAATTCATTTTCTTTTAGGGTGACTTTTTCTCAGAAGGTCGAATTTCTTTGCGAATTAAACTCCTGAGATTGACTTGGGTAAGACAAATATCTTCCCAATCACAAAAATACCCAAAATTGTGAAATAATTAAGAAACTAGGAAAGATTAATAACCTAAATCAATTAAAACACAACAAATCAAAAAATACGATCAGAATAAAAAGGGTTAAAATTCAAAAATGAAAAATTACAAAAACAATGAAAACTAATGCAATTTCACCGGCAATGGCCTCAAATTTGACATGACCTGTCAAACTTGCGCAAATTAAAATTAATCAGGTTCAATAAAATTTTGTAGCAAAGTGTCAACCTGAGTCGTCTCTCAAGAAAATTTCAAGGGTTTAATCGTAAAATAAAAATAGAAAATAAAAGGGGTGTTTTTGATTGATTAAATTAAAATACAACAGAATGTAAAAGTTGAAATTGAAGTTTGTAATGAAAACAACCAACCTAGGATTATGATTCCAAGGACGTCCATCATCGAATAAATAGATACTAAAATCGTAATTGACTTCAATTGAATTGGAATCCTCGCATTCAATTAAAAACTCTTTCTAGACGATCACCTAGTATTTGGTCAAATAAGATGCTTCTACTCATACAATCATAGAGTATTAGCCCGTTCCCCTTAAGGTCATAGGGTTAATCAATCTGATTATCAAATTTGATGATCAATCTCTTTCCATAATTGCAATCACATATCTCATATTGAATATCCACATTCGCGCAATATTAATCTAAGTTGGAAAAAGAAACGAATTTGATTAAAGAGGATGCACAGATCCTCTAGATTCCTCTATGGAATCCATTATCCTTAGGTTGATTAAAGGGTGCTTAGCCTAACATGGCTAAGATAAACATAATTCAAATTAAAAAGAAAAAGAAGAGATGAAGAACATAAAGAATAAGATTGATTCTCCAGAGAAAAGTCGTCAAACGCCAAAACTCAAGAATGAAGAATGCCAAAAAGTTTCCTAATCGAACCTTTTAACCCACATCCTAACCAGTTTAGGGTTCTACTAATTTTGGCCCACAATAATAAAAATAAACAAAAATAAAACTAAAATAAAACTCTAGCATCACATTTCTGAATTAGGCTCTAATTTCAACCATCTTTCTGTCCGAAATGGGCTTCGTTCATGTCTTCATAAAATTTGTAGCCCTATGAGTTATTTGTAAAAGCAACAGAAAAGGAGTCAATCGGACACATGTGGAGTGAGATATAGTCAAAACAGTAAAATAATGTAAAATTGAAAATTAATAACAAAAATAAATTAAACCCAATGAAAAACCAAAAGTTTAATTTAACCCAAAATGCCATTATTTAACTCCAAATAATCCTAAAAATACTAACCAAGGGTAATAAATAAATACAATAAAATATTAATTATCATATATCCCAGCCAATTGAAGCACAAGGCCAAGTATTGACCTGGCAGATGTATGAGAACATGTTTCTTGACAAGTATTTTCCTAGAGAAGCTAGGGATAACAAGGAAGGGGAGTACAAGAACCTTGTTCAGGGGACAATGACTGTGGATGAATATTTAGCCAAGATCAATGAATTGGTTAAATAAATATGCCTTTTACAGAAGAGCTCCCCCGATAAAGAGACTTTGGCTTCAAAGTTTAAAAGAGGCCTAAATGAGAAAATAGCAAAGATGATAGCTGGTACGGGAGCAAGAGATTTCCAAGCTTTGGTTAATCACAACTGAGAGATTGAAGATGTGTATGTTGTGCATAAGAAGTCCTCTAGTACAAAGGATGTTGAGCAGAAGAAGACAAGTGGGTCAGCTCCCGCTTGAAAGAATAAAGGAAGTAAGAGTCCACAAGTTAGACAACTTGATAGCAAGTTCAAAGTGAAAGGAAATCAAGGTGGGAAAGAGAAAGATGAATCCCCCTTACCTAACTGTAGTATATGTGGGAAGGCTCATAGAGGCACTTGTTAGTATGACCAGAATGTATGTTTCAAATGTGGCAAACCAAGCCACTTTGTTAAGGAGTGTTTTAAGAGGACTGACCAAGCTGCAAGTGTACAAGCGACTTTAGGGCCCCAAACTGGAGGTCAAGTATACACTTTAGAGCCACTTACTAGGGAGGAAACTCTTGGGTTGGCGAAATGTATGAATTATAGAGGCATTATTCAATGTTTATTCCCTAGGAATGGTAATTAATATTATGATTTCACTTTGTAGTAATGCATGACATGTATTTACCATGTATGCAAATACTATTACCTTCGCTATTAAGGATGTTGAATGAAATGATATTCCAATTTTGAAAGTTAATAGAAAAATAAGATGATAGGTTAATAGACCTAAGGGCAAACCTTCAAGGTTAGCTTATCAACATGAGGTTAAAGTATTAAGAGGCATGAACATTTTAAGCACTATATGATTTGACCTTTCAAAAGGATATAGTGAATATATATGTGTGTATGTGTGTGTGTTTTGGGAAAGTACTAAGTTGAGATATTGAATTGATAGACTAGATTGTAGTCTTATCAATGTGAGCTTATGCTACATAATCACAAAAGATGAGTGAAGCAAAGAAAAGTAATGAAAGAACATGCTTTAGTTATGCATAATGGTATGCTAGCCTATACAGGTAATGATTTAAAACTATAGCATAATGTATGAGAATGAAGATTCATTTGCAGTGTAAATAATGGTGATTTTTGAGTTAAATTAGATGTTGAGTTTTTGATCAAGTTTAATTCGTTTTTGGTATTGAAATTCCAAATTTACACTATTGCAGTATTTTGAGAATAACTTTTGTTTTAGGTATCCGATTAATCTCGTTCTTGACCTATTTTGCAGGTAACTAAAAAAGCTACAAATATTATGAGACATGAAAGCCAAATTCGAACAAGAAGATGGTCAAAGTTGAAGCTGAAGTCAGAAGCAAGATGTTGGAATTTTAGTTAAGTAATTGGGCTTAAGTTTATAATTGGAAACCCAATGTTTATGAGGCTCAAATCCATTAATTGTGTTTTGTTTCCTTTTATTTTTTGTCAGACTTGTGGAGCCTATAAAAAGGCATGTTTGTAGTTCAGTTTTTAATTTTCGTTTGAATTTGTGTTTTACAGTTTTAAGGATTAATACAATTTTCATTTTTTCTGTCTTTTGTTCTTCGCATGTTCTTCATTCTCTTTCTTCAATTTTCATTTTCTACTTTGCCATGCAAGACTAAGTGTCCTTTCATCAATCAAAGGATTAAGGTTCCATGGTTGAATCCTGAGGACCTGCGCCTCCTTTGCATTCAATTTGTTTCTGTTCCCTTAACTCAGATTGAACATCATGCTACTGAAGGTGATGAATCTGAGATCTACGATTGCACTCTAGGGAAGGGATTAAACATTAAATTTAACGTTTAAGTTGATTAACGCAATGATCTTAAGTCGAACAGGTTGATACTCCGTGATTGCACGAGGAGACGCACTTCGATCAAACCCTAAGCGATTGTTTGGAGAGAGGTTCCTAAACGAATGCAGGGATTCTGATTTGTTTAGGATCAACCACGATTTTGGTAATTATTTATCCAATGATGGATGTTCTTGGAATCCTAATTCTTGGGTTGGTTGCTTTTGGATTGATAACTTTCGTTTTTACAATCTTGATTTACTTTCCGTTTTTAATAGCAAAAAAATTCCTTTTTTTTTTACTTTTTTTTTAATTGATCGATTAAGTTCCTTGCAGATTCCTTGAGAAAGACGATTCATGTTGTGCCATCTACTACAAAAATTCTTATAACCTGGTAATTTGATGAGAGTTCGACGACTCACTTCAGGCTTCGCCGCTGCTTTTCATGTCATTGTTTTGGACCATGTGAAGATTGCTCCTTCACAACCACACCCCAATTCATGGGGTTTCATTACTTTTGAAGATTTTATGCGATGCTTTTAAGTATTTGGTGAAAGCTTTTTTTCACCATGTTCCATGACTAACACCGAAAAAAGAAAAAAAAAACCCTCTTTGATGTTACCTTGCGATACCAGGACCTCTTTAGACACAAGATAGCGACCATTTTGCCACTTTTTGGTAAAATATATACTAAAATGTTACGTTTTAAAAATATTTTCCCATACAACCAAAGTCTCACTACTAAGCTTAACAGAAACTTTTTTTTTTTTTTAGTATTTCTACTAACCAATTATTCCTTTAGGACTAATCCGGCAGGGACTGAGAGCAACAAGGGTACTCTCCCTCCCAACAGATGTGCTTTCCGGGTATAAAACTTGAATCCTCCACCTTACGGGAACCAAGCATGATTCCACTTGGCCAACACCTTGTTGGTTAACAAAAACTTTTTGTCATGTGAATCAACACGAGAGTCTCGCTGTCGGGCCAGCTATACTAGTGGACCATTTCCAAAATGAGTATTACGGGACACACACAAAAAATACATAGTGTGTTGACTTAGTTTCTTATCACATTTTAGTTATTTCGAGTTCGAGGTGGTAGCCGAACAACACTCTTTTGGATCAGCCCTCTTTATGTTTGAAAGGATGCTGTAGCATGTTGGCATCGCCTGCCTCATTTTCTTAATTAATTTTGGTTTTGCCTCATTTTCTTAATTAATTTTGGTTTTGTTGGGCTGTAGTCCCATTTAATATTTAAAATAGTGTTAATTAATTAGAAGTGTATAGTTGTAACTATAATATGTGATAAGTACCAAATTTTTAACAAAACTTATTTTTAATTTAATTTTGTACTCGAGTCTCTATATTTACAAATTACAATCATATTTAATTTGGTCATACTGCTTGTTATTATTATAATACATACAATATTAGAGTAAATACCATTTTTGGTCCTTAGTAAATTTCACGATACCCGCTTTAGTTCCTAGCAAATAAAAAGGTCTATCGTGGTCCCTAAAAAATTCAAAATGGACTCTTTTAGTCTTTTTAGGGACTAATATGGGTCTTTTTTGAATTTGTGAGGGACCACGATTTCAATTAAATGGGACTATTTTGAATTTCTTAGGGACCATGATGATGAACATTTTTATTTGCTAGGAACTAAAACGGGCCTCGTGAAATTTACTGAGGACTAAAAAGGGTATTTACTCTACAATATTATATAAAACATAAACTCCAAAAATGATAATCATGTGTCATATATAGACTAAGAATAAGTGTCACACAACAAAAAAAGTGATAGCGATGATTTTAAAAAGGATTAGTTTTTGTTCTTTTAAAAAACATAGAATTGTGCTATTTTAGTTAAAATTATAACCTTTTATGATGAGAAAAACAGTTACATAATAAAAATTATAGTGATAGAAAGTGAGAAGATTTTTTTAATTAAATATTAAATAAAAATAATTATTTTAACTAAATTAACTGTCATTTAAAAGGATATTTTTTTAAAAAAAATACAATATAAAAAATCACTATTTAAAAATTTATAAAAATTAAATCAAAACTAAATATTACCCATTAAGACTTTTTATCCATTATGAAATAAATCATCCATGATCAAATACTGTTTATTTGTAAAACGCACATACGTGCACCTTCCGGTCCTTTAAACCTGCACACGTGTTACTCATGTATGTACAAACGAAAGGTATGATGTAGAGTTATTTTTTGTATATAATAAGACTTTTGTTTTATAAATAAATTTAAACAAGTTCAAAAAAAAAAAAAAACCAATAATACCCAGCGCAGATTAGTTTCTAGTATGTCACTTTATATTTATGTATAATAAAATAATAATTTAAATATTTAAAAATAAAATAAACTAAACTAAACTATACTAAAGTAAGGAGAAAATGTGTATCATTTTAAAGGATGTAAAGTTGTGTCATTTTAAGTGAGAAAAAGAGATAGATAAAGGAGGAGAGAGAGTGGACAAAAAATATAAAAGTGTGGGTCTCACCTCTTTGTGAGAGTGAAATGACATAAGTTGTGTCATTTAAAAGCACAAACACTTTTCTCATAAAATATTAAATGTTGTACAAATATGAGTAGTAGTAGGTAATAAAATAGGCACAGAGCCACACAGTATTTTTGAATGAACTTAACACGAGTACTGTTCCGGATGGCCCAACTACTAAGCGGCCCAATGGCTCAGGCCCAACTCCAGGCTCTAACCCACATCAGCCCTAAGGGCTGACGTGGACCCTCTCATCCCCCAATAGTGCGACACGTCCAAGGGGAAGCACCAAAATGTCCCATCTTGGGACCTTAACCCCCAAAGGCGACTGTCACACGCACCCTAAAGGGAAACTGCCCCTTTGCCCGACGCTGACATCGACTGGCACAGAAGGCGCAGCGCTGCTACAGCAGCAGCGCCTGCCACGCCAAACATTGCCACCACGGGAGTAAATCCCAAGGAGGGTTGACTCCCTCCTCACCAACCCACATCGTTTTCCCTATAAATAGCCCCCTTGGGCACACCATGAAGGTATCTTATGTATCGTTATTCTGCCCATTTATTTTGAGTCATATTATCGCTTACTTAACCATTGTTGATTGCTTGCTTATACTGGGCAAAGTACCTCTTAGCTTGGTCTGTACCTGTGCTAAGGGTATTATCCATACAGTGACTCATCCCTGAAGGGAACATAGTGGGCTTATAGATCCCTACGGTACATTGGCGCCGTCTGTGGGAAACTATAAACTTCTATTCTCATTCTCCTACCAAAGATCCACAAAACGCACTTCAGACCTAGATAACTAAACATGGTTGTCACGACTAGAAGAGCGGAACAAGCCAGGGCCATTACCCCTAACGGTCACGTGCAAACAGTACATTCCAACTCCCCGCCATCCATGCATTTAGCCCCAGCTGGGCGAGCCGCTGGCGAGGCTCTCCCCCCGGTACTACAATCTGTTGGCCAGCAGCTTCCAGTAGCCGGCGACAGAATAACACAGTTGAACCATCGCGCACCTATGCGTGAAATGCAAGGAGAAAATTTAGTCCCAAACCAACCCCCACCGCCGGGAGTTCATTTCGGAATCTCATTCCTTACTACTGCTCCACTAGCCATCCCACTCGCCCATCGTCCACAACCAGCTCGAAGCCAGCCAGTCGCAATGTACAATGATCCTCGAGTCCCTATGGTCGCCCCATACCCCCCAGAAACTTACACTCATAACGTTGCTGCTCCCATCCCTCAACCTTGCCTTGATGGTTTTCCTTTCCACGGTTACGCTATGCAACCTCATAACGTAGCCATCCCACAACCCCAAGGGTCTTATCAAAATCCTGGTCAACCACCATATGGCGCCCACCAGGCCTTAAACCACGCCCCAACTCTCTCTTATTCGGTTGAGGCCCCACATATACCCTACCCACAACCGGACCAGCATGCACGCAACCCTAATGTAAGGATAACACCTGCTCATATGTCAGGACGCAACAAACCCTTGACCGATAGCTTGCGGTTAACTCCCATACCCCTCAGTTTCAAAGGCCCATCCAACATCACCACGTATATTGGTGACACCGATCCTTTTGAGTGGATCCAAAAGTTTGAAGCGGCCATGACTCTTCACGGCGAGACGGATCTCCTCATGTGCAGGACATTCCCAACGCTTCTGGGAGGGAGAGCGCTGACATGGTACACCACTCTACCCACTGGTAGCATTGCGTCCTGGGACGATTTGGCAAACAAGTTTCAGTCCCACTTCGCTACCAGTCGCCCCGTGCCTAAGTCCGTTCATTCCCTTGAAAAGATTCGCCAACAATCTAGTGAGCCCTCAGATCTTTTTTAGACCGCTTTGATAAAGAGGCTTTGCAGGTGCAGGGCTTAGACCCAAAGGTGCAGGTACATATACTCCTTTCAGGCTTGCGACAGGGAGCATTCGCTTACGAACTCGCCTGGCACGAAATTACTGACTTAGAAGAGGTCAGGAAAAAAGCCCAGGAGTTCATGAGAATTGAAGAGTATAAAGGGAGTCGAGTTGATGACGCCCATGACCAAGAGAAGACGGTCAACAAAAGTAAGAACCAAGTTGAAGAAAGCAGGAAGGGTCACAAACCATTTAAGTATGCTAGTCGCCCTTCGGAACGTGGCTCATCAGGACACTAATCACACAGTGTCCTGCAAACGGAGTACAAAGAAGCGTCCAAGAATAACCAACGGCCCCAGCAGCCGATCAGAAAAGCCGCTGCGTACTGCAAGCTCCACCGTAGCAACGGCCACAGTACCGAGGAGTGCAGGCACCTCAAAGATGAGATTGATGAGATCATCAAAGGCGATGCTCAAAGGCGTGGCGGTGACGCGGCATGCCCAGCCGGAACAGGAAGGCGACACCGCGAGCGTAGCAAGTCTCTAGAACGAAGAAGAAACAACCAACCTAGTTATCAACCTCGTCGCGAACGAGATCGCAGAGAAGGCTCCTTACGAGACCGCAGAGTGCCGGTTAGCCAAAGCAATGGAGGAAGGAGGGAAGGAGATGACGAAGATTCAGCAGTCATCAGGCACGGAGTGATAAACATGATATCAGGAGGGCTGAGCGGAGGCGGAGAATCAGTCAACGCTAGGAAGAGGCACCTGAAACAATGTTTGGCGGTTGCGGGTAAAGTCATCAGCAAAGTACGAGTGGATTCAGGTCCTGCCAAGCCCAAAATCGTGTGGGATTGCAACGATTTCGGCGACGTCGTTCCTGGACATGATGACCCTCTTGTCATTCAAGCAATAATCGCCAATTTTGGCGTCAATCGCGTGTTTGTTAACCATGGCAGCTCTGCCGATATCTTATTTTTGCCATGTTTCATGGCGTTAGGATTTAAAGCTAATGACTTAACCCCAGTTGCAGGTGAACTTTCAGGTTTCAATGCAACTACCACCAAGCCTCTTGGAATGATAAACTTGTGTTTGTCTTTGGGAACGCCTCCCACATCAAGGTCAACCGACATCCAGTTCCTGGTGCTTGACACCCAATCAGCTTACAACGTTATCCTCGGCAGAAGGATGCTCGCCGCGTTTGAAGCAAGCATATCGCACCTGCACTTGGCGATGAAGTTCGTGGTGAGGGACAACAAGGTCGTGACGGTAAAAGGCGACCAGACGGTAACCAGGAGTTGCTACAATATATCTTTGAGACCAGCACCTAAGGTCACCTTCAAAGACCAACCAACGCCCCAAATGGTGACATCACAGGTAATGGAAGAAAATACTAGCAGAAATAACAAAGAGCTTGACCAATGCTTTCTTGTAGAATTCGACGCTAGGGATGACCCTTGAGCAGAACATTCCAGGCCCACGTCAGACGGAGAGTTAGAGCATGTCGTTTTGGGCGACGCCGAACACCAGATGACTACTATCGGGGCAATCACTGATCCTGAAATTAAGAGTGAGCTGATCAAACTGCTACGTAGCAACAGAGACCTCTTCGCCTGGAAACCAGCTGATATGCCAGGTATAGATCCTGAAGTGTGCTGCCACCGACTGTCCATAGACCCTAAAGCAAAGCCCGTGGTGCAGAAGATGAAGTTTGGCCCGGATCACCAGAGGGTAATCGACGAGGAAGTGGAAAGGCTCCATGACGCTGGCTTCATAAAAAAAGTCAAATATACAACCTGGCTCTCCAACCCGGTATTGGTTAAAAAGTCAGTAGGGCATGGAGGATGTGCGTCGATTATACTGACCTAAACAAGGTATGCCCCAAGGATGCTTATCCCTTTCCAAGCATTGATCAGCTGGTGGATAATGCATCCGAGTTCAAGATACTCTCGTTCATGGATGCCTACTCTGGTTACAATCAAATTCCATTACTAGAAGAAGATCAAATCAAGACGGCGTTCATCACCCAGAACGCCAATTACTGTTATACTATGATGCCCTTTGGCTTGAAGAATGCAGGCGCCACGTACCAGCGAATAATGAATGAAGTGTTCAAGGACTTGATCAACGAAAGCGTGGAAGTCTACATTGATGATATGATCGCCAAATCGCAAACACCGGAACAACACTTGACACATCTTCAGGGCGTGTTCGATAGGCTGCGAAAGTACAACATGCGACTCAACCCGAGTAAGTGCGCTTTTGGCGTTCCGGCAGGCAAATTTCTAGGCTTCATGCTAACCGAGAGAGGCATCGAGGTCAATCCTGATAAGTGCAAAAGCGGTCATCGAAATGTGAAGCCCGCAAACAGTCAAGGAGGTTCAGCAGCTAACTGGAAGACTGGTAGCCCTAACACGTTTCTTGGCGAATTCCACACGCAAATCACTCCCCCTGTTTGGGTTGCTCAAAAAAGGTACGTCTTTTGCATGGTCCGATGAGTGTGAAGGAGCTTTCCAGGAGTTCAAAAGGGCCCTGTCCTTCCCACCAGTCCTCTCTAAACCAGACAGTGGCGAAACTTTGTATTTATACCTCGCGGTTGGTACTGAGGCCATCAGCGCGGCGTTGGTCAGAGAGCCAAAGGAGGAAGGCCAAAAGTCGGTTTACTTCATCAGCAAAGTGCTGCAAGGGGCTGAGCTGCGGTATCAGCAAGTTGAAAAAGTCGCCCTCACACTTATTTTCGCGGCACGAAGGCTGAGGCCGTATTTCCAGTGCCGTCCCATTATTGTCAGAACCAATCAACCCATCCGCCAAGTCTTGCACAAGCCAGACCTCGCAGGACGAATGATGTCCTGGGCGATTGAGCTCTAAGAATACCAGATCAGCTATGAGCCAAGAACCGCTATCAAAGCTCAAGCCCTCACAGATTTCATTGCTGAGATGACACAAAGTCCTCCGCCCAGTGCCCAGATCGCTGAGACGCCGATGTCGGCGATATGGAAACTATACGTTGATGGCTCATCAAACGCCAAAGGCTCAGGTGCAGGAATGATAGTTGAAAATCCAGACGGTGTTGCTTTCGAACATTCCCTGTCTTTCGAATTCAATACCACAAACAACCAGGCGGAATATGAGGCCATGATTGCGGGCCTAATTCAAGCAAAGGAGATGGGCACCAGACGTCTCAAAGTCTTCAGTGACTCCCAATTAGTAACGTTTCAGATATCCGGTGAATACCAAACCAAAGGACCGTTAATGTGCAGGTCCTTAGAGAAGGTCAAAGAGTTAATCCAAAGCTTCGAAAATGTCAAGGTGGAGCATATCAGGCGTGCTGAAAACACCAGGGCAGATATCCTCGCCAAGTTGGCAAGCACCAAAAGCCCAGGTAACAATCATTTTGTAATCCAACACAATATGCCTAACCCATGCATAGTCATGAGCATTTCAGAGTCAAACCCTGAATTCGCCGAAGAGACCTGGATCACGCCCATTGTCAACTACTTAGCTGAAGGTGTCCTACCTCTCGAACAAAAGGAAGCTACAAAGATCGTACGAAGAAGTGCCCATTTCTGCATGGTACACGGACGATTATACAAGCGAGGACTCTCAACCCCACTTCTGAAATGTCTGAACCCTGGCGATGTTCAGTACGTTTTAGAGGAAATCCATGAAGGGATCAACGACCACCACATGGGCGGTCACTCGCTAGCAAAAAAGGCACTAAGAGCAGGATTTTATTGGCCAACCATGGAGCGTGACGCCCATGAGCATGTCAAAAAATGTGAAAAATGCCAGAGGTTTGCCGACGTACACAAAGCTCCACCTGAAGAAATGACGTCAATCACCTCACCTTGGCCTTTCTACAAGTGGGGAATCGACATTCTGGGTCCATTTCCCATGGCGGCTGGCCGAGTCCAATGGTTAATTGTCCCCATTGACTACTTTACCAAGTGGGTAGAGGCAGAACCCTTGGCCACAATTACATCTCAGAGAGCATGGAAGTTCTTTTGGAGAAGCATCGTCTACCGCTTCGGTATCCTGACGAAAGTCATTACAGATAATGGTACCCAATTCACCGTCGCCAAATTTCGGGAGTTAATGAGCAGTCTGCAGATCCGACATCATTTTGCCGCAGTTGAACACCCCCAGTCCAACGGCTTAGTGGGGTCGGCCAACAAAATGCTGGCCAAAGGAATTAAGAAGAATCTGGAAGCACACAAGGGGGCGTGGGTAGACAACCTCGACAACATGCTGTGGGGATACAGGACAACCGCCCAATCTTCCACTAGGGAGACGCCTTTCAGACTGACTTACGGCACTGAAGCCATGATTCCCGTTGAAATCGGGGAACCCTCCTGGCGACGGGAACACGTTACCGAGGTCGCCAACACTCAAAATCTGAGCGAAGCTTTGGACCTGTTGGACGAGCTCAGAGGGTTTGTGTAACACCCTGTATATATCCGGTAATGTTATCATAATATCGTATTAAGCTGCGCTTAATTAAAAATGCGGAATATCTTTTTCTTTCCAATTATGATGTCATTATCATTACCAACTTGCTTATTAATCAATTAATAAAACATCGCCTGTATGTAATTGCAATAAAACAGCTAACTGGAATACCTCATAACATAGATAATATAAGTGTGGCTCTAGTCACGGAACTACAACAACGTAGACCGGACCATCTAGCAGTTTATACAACTCCAATCTAAAAGTACTAACATAAAGTGTCATGGACAATGTCCATGCTCACTCAAATAAGGCAACACGCCCAACATCAGTCTCATCACAACATAATCATAAATAGTGGAAAACATAAACAACATCCAAATCCAGTCATGGCAGCAATATAGCATAATATCATCAACTAAGCTCTGGCCTCCTGCCGCCAGAGGCATCAATCCCCATACTACCTGAACCTGAAATAAGCATTCCCCAAACGTGGGGTGAGATCTCTAAACAAGAAATCTTAGTAAGACAAGGGGTCCTCAAGGATCTTCCACCCCATGCTCACTTACATGTGCAATATAAGTTTAAAAGCAATTCATCAATATCATTTCTAAAACAGTGCAATGCAGTAGATAATCATGTCATGTGTGTCAATTCTATTCTACTGGCCAGAGAAATGCAGGATTTATATACGCCAAATACCCACACATAGTGCAAGACGCTACTTGCATTCACCCCGGATCACCATATCGTATGACGCCACATACTCAGGCTTACCGTCAAGATGAAACAACACATGCATATTAAAAGCCATTACACATAAAGCTCAACAGCATTTCAAATATTCAAAGTATGTAACACAGCATGCATATAACCACACCCCCATGGGACATGGTGGAACCACATCATGGCTAAACCGAGGACACGAAAGCTTACCTTGCAAGCTAACACCCAAAGCCAAGAGTCCAAAACTCAAAGTCCAAACACAGCAGATTCACAATCTGTTATGGACCAATACTATATCAATAATAATGCACCACAAGCATATAACTTAAAGACAACGCCTTTCCTTTACGTTTTACGTCTTAAGGCTTCATACCAAGCCATAAGCCCTTAATCACTTGATTCTGACTTAGTTCATTAATTATAGAAGTTCAACTTCATCAATCTAGGGTCCACAAACCCCCAATAGCCTACTGTACACACAGCACAGCTACTGTTCTACGAAATCCCAGAATATCCAGATATTCCTCGGGACCGTATCCGGATATGCAATATCCGGATATTTCACTGTACATATCCGGATATACAATATCCGGATATCCAGATTCCCATATCCGGATATCCAATATCCGGATACCCAAATCCCATATCCGGATATCACATATCCGGATATTTCTCGAGCACATATCCGGATATTTCACGACAGAATGCAGAAACTGCATTTCGTGAAGATATCCTTCCAAGGTTCCATTTTTAACACTTTCAAACGTTAAAGCATGCATCTTTATACTGTTTAAGGGTCATACCACTGTTGGTTACTTGTTTAACTCTTTAAACATGCAAAGACACCTCTTTTATTCAACAAAACACATAATCAAGGTTGGTACAACTCACCAAAGCTCAAAATAGAGGAAGAAAGGCTCTTGGAGCTCTCAAATCTGCCTCTATAAGTCTGGCCTTCAAGGCACACGAAAATGGTGATCAATAGTTATCCTTTCACACAAAAGTTCACTCCTTGAAGCTCCCACAACCAACACAAAGCCCCAACTACACCAATGCAAGAACTCAGCCCCAAACCTAGACTCAAGACGGTTCCCACAACTCAGAAGATGGGACCTCAACCTCTCAAGGCACTCACCTAAGTGTTTACTCACTCAAAGAGGAGAAGAAATGGAGCAAATGTGGCAACTTGGCTCACAAATAGAGGAGAAACCAGAGGCAAGCAACCAGCAGCTGACCAGCCTCCTAACACTCACGCATGAGTTAGTTTTCTAGGGCAATGTGCCCTTAATAAGGGTATTTATAGTCACTTTCCCAATTAACACACAGTATTAACTCTAATTGCTACGCTTAGCATTTTAATCTCAAACTACACATTTTTCCAAGAATTATCATATTTTTCTTATAATTTTCGGAGCACCTTTCCGGTACGCGCTTTTCAAAGCCAGTATCAGTTTCTAGCACCAGTTCTCATTAGTTGGATTTGAAACTCGTTTTACAAGTCCTACACATTATTATAGTAATTATCATGCACTTATTATAATTTTCTGGGATACTTTTTCGGTACACATTTATACCGACTAGCAGAACCGGTATCTGCACTTTTCTTCTGAAAAGCGACTTTCATCATTCTTAATCACTTACTATAATTATTAAAGTCTCATAATAATTATTAGGGTCACTTATGGAATCATTTCCTATTTCTCATAATTTATTAATTAAATTCCTTAATTAACGGTGCGGGTTTTTACAGTTTGCCTCCCAGTCTGACCATCTTTCAAAAGAAAAGTCAGCCACTTATTATAACAAGAAAGTCATTTCTCGGAATTTCGAAGAAAAAGATTTGGTTCTTAGAAGAGCAGACATAGGCAACAAGAATGCCCGAGAAGGAAAGCTCGCCCCAAACTGAGAAGGACCTTACCGGATAGCTAACAAACTGGGGAAAGGAACTTACTCCTTAGAGACGCTTGGGGGAAAAGCCATACCGAGGGCGTGGAACGCAGATAAGCTCAAGAAATATTATAGTTAAACTACCATGTAACACTTCCTGCACTCTTTTCCTTTCCCATGTTTTGTCCTAATGGGTTTTACTGGGAAAGGTTTTTAACGAGGCAGAGTTTCGCATTTTCGATAAATACAAGCGCCAATTTACCAACTCTTTGTTAAAGTCGCATGATCAATGTTGGACTGAGATGGTTTTCACCCCGCCAAACGTTGGACTGGGATGGTTCTCACCCCTAGCCAACACCCAACTTACGGGATGGTACTCACCCCCGCCAAACGTTTGACTGGGACGGTTCTCACCCCCAGCAAACGCCCAACTAGCGGGACGGTTTTCACCCCCGCCAAACGTTTGACTGGGACAGTTCTCACCCCCAGCAAACGCTCTACTAGCGGGATGGTTTTCACCTCCCCAAACGTTGAAATGGGATAGTTCTCACCCCCAGCCAACACCCAACTTACGGGATGGTACTCACCCCCGCCAAACGTTTGACTGGGACGGTTCTCACCCCCAGCAAACACCCAACTAGCGGGATGGTTTTCACCCCCGCCAAACGTTGGACTGGGATGGTTCTTACCCCCAGCCAACACCCAACTTACGGGATGGTATTCACCCTCGCCAAACGTTAGAATGGGACGGTTCTTACCCCCAGCCAACACCCAACTTACAGGATGGTATTCACCTTCGCCAAACGTTAGAATGGGACGGTTCTCACCCCCAGCAAACGCCCAACTAGCGGGATGGTTTTCACCCCTGCCGCGGTTGGACTGGGATGGTTCTCACCCCCAGCCAACGCCCAACTTACGGGATGGTACTCACCCCCAGCCAGCGCATAAGTTGCGAGACGGTTCTCGCCCTCAGACAACGCCCAGCTAATAAGGATACATCAATATTTAAGAGTTAGACTCTGACAGCACAAAAAGGAAAACAAAATTCATTGATGATTAAAGAAGTACAAGTCCGTAGTTGTGACACCCTCCCCTGTGTGCACCCAAGGGAGTTGTCTGCTAAGCGGATTAGAGTCATAACGAATTTTTAAATAAATACAGCACTGCGTTTTCGAGTTACTAATTAAATATTAGTTTGAAATCTGGGAGTTTACTGAAATCAGAGTGCAACTTTATAAAATGCATGGCTTGCTGAAATAATGGCTTTCCTGAAAAACCTTGTTGCCTTGTAAAAATCGTATAAATTCGAGTTCAACAGCTTAAAAAAATATTTTTAGATAGAGGAAACTAGACATCCGGGGCTTTACGTGCATATAAAAATTGTTTCATTCGGAGGTGTCTAGCTCCCAAAACTGAACTCGCAAAGTATAAGACAAATCATTGTAATGTTCCAAAACAACCTGACTTGCAAAAATCATAATAAATCGAGCTTGACATTGCCAGGCACAGAAGGCGCAGCGCTGCTACAACAGCAGCGCCTGCCACGCCAAACACTGCCACCATGGGAGTAAATCCCAAGGAGGGTTGACTCCCTCCTCACCAACTCACATCGTTTTTCCTATAAATAGCCCCCTTGGGCACACCATGAAGGTATCTTATGTATCGTTATTCTGCCCATTTACTTTGAGTCATATTATCGCTTACTTATCCATTGTTGATTGCTCGCTTATACTGGGCAAAATACCTCTTAGCTTGATCTGTACCTGTGCTAAGGGTATTATCCATACAGTGACTCATCCCTGAAAGGAACATAGTGAGCTTATAGATCCCTACGGTACAAATACTATCTTGCAAATTATTAAATTATCTGCAAAAGAGAACAAGGTACTCTCAAGTCTCAACTACGATAGTCAAACAGAACAAAAGGTTCCTCCCCTTTCTATCGGTAATCTTCTGTTTCTGCGGGTAATCTTCTGTTTCTGCGCTCAATTAAACAAGTTGCGCTGATTGTTGTAGCGGGTTTAGTTCCACTGATGGGTCCAACCAGACTCACACACTGCACCGCCACGTAGTAAAAAATGTGCTGCTAGTGCTAGGTACAATAGCAATACTTTGGACGTGACAAATGGAGAAATCATTTTATTTTTGGACAAAATTTAAAAATCATTTTTGAAACGTAGCTTTTTGATATATAATTTGTCAAAATATAGCAAAATACACTAGTGAGAACATTTTTAAAATTAATTATTTGAACTTTGATTGTTTTACAATTATTTTATTAAGTGTTACAACTCTCATTTCCTATTCTTTTTGGCCTAAAAGACTCTTATTTATGGATAATAAGTTCAATTATTTATTATTTTCTCTGAAACATTATCAAATCCAAATTGTTTATTGACTCGGTTGGAGTAGTAGAATAATAGGTCACTAGTTCAATTAATGAGTCATCAGTTCAACCACATAAATTAAATAAATACAATATAATATAATAAATTTAAAATTAAAAGAATTATAACTAATAAATAGAGTTGGTTTACTGGTAAGTATTGTAAGTTATAATTCATATGATCTAAATTCAAAATCCTATTAGTAGAATTTTTCAAGTATTTTGTACAAAATTCCACAAAATATTTTTTTAAAAAAATCTGGTAGTCTGGTACTGCTTGAATCCGGTTTATGATTAGTTCACTAATTTTATACAGAATTAAATATATAACCGATCTAATAACTGAATTAAACCGGTTGGGTGTCTGGTTTATGGATCAACAACTCGGAGTTCAATTGGATCGGGTTGAATTTTTTAACAATACTGAGGAATGAATCACACAAACGCCGTATGAATTGCGGGGATAAGGATAAGTTGCGGTAGCAGTATTATTTTGTGGTGCTATGGATATATCAAGCCTCATCAACAACTATTGTTATTTGTACGCAAAGTTCACAAATCACAAATCCGAACGTGTTGCAGACTTGCAGCCTCATCATTGACATCATTTCCCAACTTGATCTACACCTTACTCGTCATTCTTCTTGGCCACCGCTAGGTTGCACGCTCACTGCCACTTGGAAAACTATTATCCGCTTAACCCACCAACGTTGGTCCCACTTACAAATATTGTAGAGTGAACAACGATTTTTTTTTTTTTTTTTTTTTTTTATAATTTTGGAGGATATCTCCGTTCAACTTCTTCCTGTCACCTATCCTCATAATACCCTTCATTAGAACAGAGATGCATTCAGCTTTGCTATTTGTTACTGAATGAAGGATGAGATTAATCTTCTTTTGAGTTTTGAGACGAGAGAGATACGTTATCTAACCCTCAAAAATTTGCTTGAGACTTTGAACGTTTGAACAAATAAATCCTTGCAGTTACCAAGTAAGGTATCTTGAGGGTTAACGATTATTATTTTTATTCATTCAGCCTTCATTTCGCTGGTTGAGCTCAGTGGAATTGAATTGATATTTTGATAGACTAATTTCATCAATTTTGATGCAGTTTAGATATCCGGGGGATCCCCTTTCATCTTAAAATTTATTCAGATACAAAAAAATAATAATATAATATAAGAGAAAGGTTATATTTACAATTTTTTTTTTTACAACCTCATACAATTATATCGTAACACTATTGATTTCCGCCGATCAACAGTTATTATTTTCGCAAATTAAACTCATTAATTAATTATTAATTCACAATAAATGATAACTGTTGATTGACGAAAATCAACGATATTAAGATATGATTGTAAGAGGTTGTGAAAAAAAAATGGTAAGTATAACCTTTCTCATAATATAATTAATCTCGTTTTTATTATGGGTTTTATTATTTTCCTTCAACATAAGATAGATATCTTATGTTGTAGAGATAAAATGGGTGAGTCCCACCATTACAAAAAAAAAGAAAAAAAGAAAAAAATGAGGTGCGGAAATCGAAGTGAGAGATTAAGAGAGAAGTAATCTTATGTAAAAGGAGAGTAATATTTCCCTTTTATTATATCTCATAAATGAAAATATTTGAATTTTTTTCAAAACTAATTATGTAGCAGCAACCCACAATCATTTTACTCTGTCTAAATCTTTGTCTCCTCTCACGAAATTTTCTGACACCACCGTTAACATTTTATTGTGATTGAGTTTGGATTAGGTGAATTTGATATTTTTTATTAAAAAGAAAATATTTATCTCATATTGTTAGAGATAATTATTTTATGTTATATATTCATCAAATTTTGTGCCAATTTTTTTTTTAATTATAGATCTCATATATTTGTCTCATCAACATAAGAGTATTATACCAAGCAATATGAGTTTAATAACTCCCTTAATAAAATACATGAACATATACATTATATAGAGTTAAGTTATAGAATTTCAAAAATAAGAAATTGAAATTAAAAAATATTTCATAATATATTTGAAACTAAGTTATATTAATGTATGTATATAATAATATCTTGCAGAATATATTAATTTTGAATTAAGAAGTTTTATTATTTTTTAATTATTAAGATAACTATCTATAAGTATTAAATATTATGTGATATTAAGCTAAATTGTGATAATTCAATCTGTATTGACTTTGTTTTTTACATTCCAAGTTAATTAGTTCTAGATAATCTGTTCATCGAATATGATACACTCTAATATAATTGAACAAAAAGAGTTTTCTTACGGGTGAGGATAAAAAACTTTCAAATGAATTAAATAATGGTAGTTTAGTTGGTATTAGAAAATTGAACAGGTTGTGATAAAAGTATATGTTCGATACTATTTAATACTATTTTTTGAAAAAATTTAAAGCCTTAATATCATATTCTTTTACGAATCGAACTAGTTGCGAAATGAAGATTAGTTGAAATATCTTAAATAAAAAAATAATTCAGATGAACTAATCAATCCCAAGTTGATGAATATTTGTAGAAGAAAAATAATTTTTAAAAAATAAATAAATAAAATATATTTTATCCTTAAATTAAAATAAAATCACGTTATGTTGTAAGTTAATAAGATACTGTTGCTAACGTCACGCATGATGAGAGACAAGTCCCTAGAGCGCGAGTCCAAATAGTGGAAAGGATTTATTAGGCTCCGGATCACCATTTTTTAATAGTTGTTTGGTTCGGAAGAATTTTTTTTTTTACTAGAGAAATGTAATTGATAGGAAAATGGTTGGAAAGTGAGTTTGATAGGAAAATGTAAAAAAAGTTGTTTGGTTGACCCAAATATTACCAGTGAAATTTATTTAAATATGTAAAATTTATGTTCGAGAGAAACTTTGGACCTGTTTTTTCACTTCTCCAGTCATCTCACAACACCACATCTCAAGTGGTATTCTGTAACAGTGAATTTCATCCAAAAATCAACACAAAAGTCATTTTCCCATCTATCCTATTTGTCTGGTATTTCTTGAAAAAACCTGAACCAAACGTGGTATTTCCAATATCCACCTACATTTTCCCATCAATCCTAAAATAAACCTTCAACCAAACACTACCTAGTGTAAATGAGAAGGTAAAATTGGAAAAGAGGGAAAATAGTAAGGATAGAAAGGAAAAGAAAAAATTGATGTTGTGAGAGGGAGCACTAAATTATTAGGTGGTCCTGAACCATAAAAAATATTTCCCAAATAGTGAGTAATACTTTTATTTAAGGGATATGATATTGTGACAACCAAATAATGTTACTACTAATGTTACTACCACATCTTAACCGTTGATTTCCGCCAATCAACGGTTATCATTTACTGCGAATTAACAACTAATTAATGAGTTTGATTTGAAAAATGATAACCGTTGATTGATGGAAATCAATGGTTAAGATGTGGTAGTAATATTGGTAGTAACATTATTTGGTTGTCACAATATCCTATCCCTTTATTTAAAATGAAATTATAAATTATATATTTTTGTAAGGAGTTTGCATTTGTCATTTAACATGACACAACAAACTTTTCTACACACGCAACATGTTCTGGGGCCCACACTTTTTGAAGAAAAAAAAAACTGCGGCACGCAAAATAAATCTCTATAACATTATACAATCACTTTTACTACAATATAACTCTTATAAAACCCTTTTTGTAAATACATAGATATAATAATATTAATATTTTTTTCAAAATTTCTACCACACGTTTCTATTGATCAAACGTGTGGTAGAAGGGACGTATAGTATACCTAAACGCATGGGATCATATTTCAGAGAAGGGACATTAAGGTAAATGCACAGTTCTCGTCATTGTCTTCATCATGGGCCCCGTTCCGTGATCTTCAAATTTTGTGGGAGTGTCTTGAAAGAAAGCGCTCCCAAAAAATTCAGCACCTTTGATTTTAAATTGAAGATAAATAAAAATAATCAAAAGAAAGAGTTTTCGTATGTATATGTGATTATGTGAAGAAGAGGAACTGAAACAGAAGAACAAGAACAAGAACAAGAAAAAGGTGTTTTCAGAGAAATGGGAAGAGCCTTTGTGTACGTGATTCTTGGGGGAGGTGTAGCTGCTGGTTACGCTGCTCTTGAATTCGTCAGAAAAGGGGTTTCTCATGGTGAACTCTGTATCATTTCTGATGAACCAGTAAGAATATTCATTTTCTTTTTCCTGAAGCTTTGCTGGGTTTTGTTTGAAATTCTCGTTACTTTCTGGATTGAATGGAAAATGGGTGTTTTAATTCATGGATAAGGTTGATGATATTGCTTCATATGAACCACAAAACTATTGACAATTATGGCAGGATTGTGTTGTTAACCTTGGAATGCAATTTGTTCTTGCCCTCACCTTGAAAAAAAAAATAGTGTAGTATTTGATTTTGCTTTTTTCAATGTTATACTGAATTCCTGCCATGAGTAATTTGATTAAAGTGGGTGATAATGTTCTTGTGGGATTATTGCTCTTATTATCTAGTGGTTGGTAGCTTTCTTTATCTTTTTTCTTCACTGAAGTTAAAATTAAGATTTGGTCAAAACCAGAATGAAGGCATTTTATTTCCTTCTTTGTTTACTCAGAAGTTTATGTAGGAATACTTGAATCTTTCTTCAGTAATGGGAAATATATAAATATCCTCGAATGTCTATATCAGGTTGCTCCTTATGAAAGGCCTGCATTGAGCAAAGGATTTTTGCTTCCAGAAGGTATAGACTTTCCTCATGGCACCTAATCAACTGGTTATTTTAGATGTGGATTTGTATTAAAAGTATCTTTTGCAATACTTGTTGATAAAAAATGACCTTTTTGGACCCATTTGAACTTTTCTTTGTGTGAGTTACCTCTTTCCTTTACAGCATGCTTTGTTTCCCTTATATTAAACTACCTAATGCTCTAATCAGGACTTCTGTCCAATTGAATATCCCTCTCTGATTTTCATACGGCCAAAACCTTTACATTTGCAAATATCATTAGCTTCCTGTTAAGTGATATCTCCATCAAGTTTTGAAATTTGATTATCACAGCCAAGTTATCTGACTGAACAGGGGAAATTCTTACTGTTACTGGGGACACTAATATATAAACTTCATTGTAATGTTCTTGATAATTTTTATTTACTTTTGGGGGAATAATAACTATGTTTTTATAGTTTTGCTCCCTGTGTTGAGGGAATATCATCAATTTATTTTTGAAAATAATCTAATATTAAAGTATGAAGAAGTAAACATGAGTGATTATGCTGTAAATTTGAAGGATTGAACTGGGAGCTTAGGATGGTACTTGCTTTAGGAGGCTTTACTGCTTCATTTCCTTATGGTTCAAATATAGCAGATAGATGATGCTACCAATTTCCTCATTGCCTTTCTTCCATATTTTCTCTTTTCTTTGTTACTAAAGTTTATGTCATGAGTGGTTGCTGAAATAAGTTTGTAACATACAGCTCCTGCACGGCTTCCATCCTTTCATACTTGTGTTGGTGAAAATGAGGAAAGGCTAACTCCAAAATGGTATAAAGAACATGGTAATTATATTTTTCACATCGTGATGCAGTTTCTTTTATATACTAATTTAGCAAGGCTTTCTTTGACTGATCTTTGTTTTGTCCTGCTGACTACTGATTTCATACTGTAAAGATCTGATTCAATAGTTGATGCCATCTAGATAGAGTGACCTACTTGAATCAACATCACGTTTTGCTTATATTTATTCATTTGTTTTTTCATATTTATTTCTTTTTCTGCTATTTGTTCTTGCTTTTTTTTTGGTTTCATCGATTGTCCACCCAGACTAGTGGATAAAAGTGATGATGTTACTTAATTTTGGGATGAATTGTTTTGTATTAAGCACCTAAAAAAATTGGTTATTTCTCTATCTCTGTTCACTGGTGGAAATTAATGCATTAAGGAATGTAATGTCACCTGTGATCTGCTTTAAATTATTTACTTTTTTGATTATCTCCACTTGCATCCAACGGGGTGGTTGAGTCCAGAAACAATTTGGTCTTAGAAGGTAATATATTTATGGCATTTAATGGCAAAATCTAAATTTCACTTCTGAACATAATATGTGGTCTTTTAGTATCAGGTGACAGCACCAACCATGTAAACTGAGTAGAAGGGAAGTATAGGATAAATCTTTTGTATTTGTCTTTCTCCAATAACTAGATGAAGTTTTGGAAGTCAAAAGTAAGAAGAACCAAATTAAATGCATTGCCTGATTACTTTTGTTCATTGCAACAGGTAATTAGTAGTATTCAGTATGCTGCTAGGAAGTAATTTTCTGTTTTAAATTTCTAAATCTTTTTACCAGTTTATTATACTTGTTGATGAAAAGAAGTTATTATCCATCTCTGCTTAATTAAGTTATATTGTTATTTAAGGAATTTCCTATCCTGAATATCTAATTCTTGTAATTTCTATTATTTGCTTTTCAGGAATTGAATTAGTTCTTGGAACTGGAGTTAAGTCTGCTGATGTGAAACGTAAGACACTATTAACAGCAACTGGGGAGACCATAAGTTACAAGATTCTTATTATTGCTACTGGTGCACGGGTATTAAAACAAATCTCCCACTCTCCTAGTGAAAATTTTCTTACTTAATAATCAGTTTATCTCAATAAAGCCTAAAGGGATTGTATCTCATGTTTTTTACAAGAACAAATGAAAGAAGCTTTGGCAATTTGCTGGGTGTTTCTCATTGTTTTCTTTTTTCTTTTTCTTTTTGGTTTTCAATTCTTGTAGTTCAATATCACTGACCTTAAAGACATGAAAACTATTAGGCCCTTGTATTATCATATTTAACTTAAGGAACAACTTGTCTTCTTCATGAACTTACTAAATTCTTATGTTGGAATAATTGAGGATAAATTCACCATGTACCTAAGCAGTGGACTCTTTGCTTTCTTTACAGAAGTGTATTAAACATATTTGCAATGTCAAGTGTAGGCTTTGAAGCTTGAAGAATTTGGGGTATCTGGATCAGATGCAGAAAATGTCTGTTATTTACGACATATAGCAGATGCAAATAGGCTTGTTAATGCTGTGCAATCTTGTCCTGGAGGGAATGCTGTTGTCATCGGTGGTGGTTACATAGGCATGGAGTGTGCTGCGTCTTTAGTGATCAATAAAATGAATGTAACAATGGTCTTCCCAGAAGCACATTGCAGTGAGTACTTTAATTTAAAACCTATTGTCTGTCAACCCAAAATGTATGTGTAATGAATATGTTTTATATGCATGTTTAATATAAATAAAGATGCTACTTGAAGCTCTTATGGATAAAAAACAACTTCAAAAACTGATGGATATTCTTAATGTTTTGTTTGTTTTACAGTGGCTCGTTTATTTACCCCCAAGATTGCAAGCTACTATGAGGAATATTACAAATCAAGAGGAGTAAACTTCATTAAGGGAACTGTGCTTTCATCACTTGATTTTGACTCCAATGAAAAGGTAATTGGAATTTTTCTCACCTAAGATGGTTTGGTCATGTGAGGAAAAGACCAATAGAAGCCCCAATATTAAGAGTTGATAATTTGGAGGATAGCTTGATTAATAGAGATAGAGGAAGACCAAGGAAAACTCTGAGGGGGCGTTTGGTTGAGGAAATTTTTTTGGAATAGTAGGGAAATGTAATAGATAGAGAAATGATTGGAAAGATAGATAAAGTGAGATAGGTAGAAAAATGTAAAAAAAGTTGTTTGGTGTGGAAAAACTTTACTGGGAAAATTAGGTAACTTTATGAAATCAACAGTGCATTAAAAGCCAGATAACCGGTTTTCCGAAAAATCCCACCTTCAAATTGGGTTTCTAAACAGTGCGGATATCTATGTTTCTCATAAATCCATACAAATTGGATAGATGGGTTTTTGGTGAAAAACGTTGAAACAAACATGGTGTTTCTAAAAGCCATCAACATCAACATCAACATCAACAACACCTTTATCCCAAATTAATTCGGGTCGGTGGTAGATGAACCCACATGAAAGATACAAAACGGTTGAAAAAAAGTAACAAAAAAAATAAAAAATAATAAATAAATAAATAAATTAATAAATAAATAAAAATACACAAATAAAATAATAAAATAAAATAAAATGAAATAAAAATACATGTATATATAAATAAATAAAAGTAAAAAAGAAAGGGACAAGAAGAAGTGGGGGAAATGAAGGGGAAAAGGACTAAAAAAGGACCATCTGGAACATAGGAATAACAGCGGGTCTAACCCTCCACCATACTTATAGCTTTTCTCCATTCCTTTCTAAGACATACTGTCCGCCAATCTATATCCCACTCCATTAAATCTTGTTTTACTACTTTTCCCCAAGTAAGCTTCGGCCTACCTCTGCCTCTTTTTGTGTTTAGCTCTTGGTAACAAACTTCTGTTCTTACAGGAGCATCCATGGGTCTTCTCATCACGTGCCCAAACCACCTCAATCTATGTTCTCTCATCTTCTCGACTACCGGTAGTACTCCGACCTTTCGTCGAATATCTTCATTTCTTATCTTATCCATCCTTGTGTACCCACACATCCACCTTAACATCCTCATCTCTGCTACTCCCATCTTCGTTTCTAAAAGCCATACTTGAGAAAAATAGATATCCGCTGAAAAGCTCCCAACCAAACACCACCTAAGAGAAACCATTAAAAAAACCTTATCTAAATGGCATTTCTGAAAATTTGGTTTTTGATAGTTCACAATAGCATTGTATGATGCATGTAGCTGACCCCACCTAGTAGAAAAAGGCTTTGGTTGTTCTTGGTGTTAGAGCTTTTCATTAATATGGGAGGTTGATCGTGCCAAAACTTTTCCAATTCAAACTGAGAAAATTGGTAAATCCTCCCAAAAAGATTTTGCAATCTCTGAACCAGTAGAGAGCGGCTTATTTATTTGTTGGAAGTGAAAATTTCCTGCTTAATAGGATTCATGACAACCAGTCTTATCCATATCCTAGAAGAAAATGATTAGAAGTCATCACACTAAATTTGACTATTGTTACATCGTGCCTGTGATCAATTCAACCTGCAAATATAACTGACTGACTCTTTTTACAGGTTACAGCTGTTAATCTTAGAGATGGAAGGAAGCTATCCGTGGACATGGTTGTGGTGGGAATTGGAATACGTCCTAATACAGGTTTGTTTGAAGGTCAACTTACTTTGGAGAAAGGTGGAATCAAAGTAAATGGAATGTTGCAATCAAGCAACAGCTCAGTCTACGCAATTGGAGATGTTGCAGCATTTCCGGTCAAAGCATTCGGGGAAACTCGGAGACTTGAGCACGTTGATTCAGCACGGAAATCTGCAAGACATGCTGTGGCTTCCATAATGGAACCAGACAAAACAGGCGAATTTGATTACCTTCCTTTTTTCTACTCCAGAGTCTTCACATTGTCTTGGCAATTTTATGGGGATAATGTTGGGGAAGTTGTCTATTTTGGAGATTTTTCAGGTAATACATTTGGAGCATACTGGGTAAGCAAGGGTCAACTTGTTGGGGCGTTCCTTGAAGGTGGAACTAAAGAGGAGTATGAAGCCATAGCCAAGGCCACTAGGTTTCGGCCAGCAATTGAAGACTTAACAGAGCTGGAGAGGCAGGGTTTGGGGTTTGCAGTTACAGTTAGTCAGAAACCTCTGGCATCACCACCAGTTGAGGTTAACGCCTCTGATCTACTTTTGGAGAGACCATTGTATGCTTGGCATGCTACAGCCGGGGTTATTCTTGCTGCATCAATAGCTGCATTTGCATATTTTTATGGAAAAAGGCGCCGCAGATGGTGAAAATTCTGAGAAAATTACCAATTCATGGTTAAGGGTGCCTACATATTTTAGTCAGGTATACAAGCTGTAACATTGATAAGTCTAGGATATTTTGACGTGTTATTGTATCTGATCCAATTCACTAGACTATAATTCTTCAGTTCTAATGTTCATAGGGTTGTTGTACCAAAAACAAAAGCAAAATACGAATGGCCTTCCTTCAGAAAATATTTCTGTAAGAGTTCACTTAAAGTTGAGGAAGTTGTGTCTAATATGACCTACACGGCTTATATTTATAATATAATAATAGGGTATATGGGCTTGGTTCCTATCTACATGCTGTGGGACTAAATATACATTCTAATACTATAACACTCCCCCTCAAGCTAATACATGTATATCAAACGTGTGTAGCTTGCTTGCTATAGATATAGTCTACTCGGGTCTCTAAGAGATTTGGTGAAAAATATCCGCAAAGTGATCATTGGAATTGATGAATATTGTTTTAATTTCTTTAGACTGAATCTTTTCTTATATGAAGTGACAATCAATTTCGATATGATTGGTCCTCTGATGAAATGTCAAATTAGAAGATATGTGTAACACGGGCTTCATTGTCGCAATTTCGTAGGATGTTTTTCATAGAAACACAGGTCCTTAATCAATTGTTTTAACAAGGCAAGCTCACAAATTGTAGCTCCCATTGCTCGATACTCAACATCTACACTTAATTTGACTACCATGGTTTGCTTCTTACTCTTCCAAAAAATCAGATTTCTCCCAAATTGGACACAATAGCCGGAAGTATATTGTTTATCTGAAGAAGAGTGTCCCTAATCAGCATTTGAGTAGCTACAAACCTCAATATGCCCTTTATCATTATATAATAAGCTTTTTACCGGTGCTCCTTTGATGTAGCAAATTTTTTTGCCAACAATGTCCTAATCGGAATCACAAGGAGAATCAAGGAATTGACTAGTCACACTAATTGCGGAAGAGGAATCTAGTCCTCTTACAATAAGATAATTCAACCTTTTGATCAGTCTTTGATAACAACTACGATGACTAAGAAGCTCACCTTGTTCAAGTAGAAGCATGATATTGGGATCCATGGCTGTATCAATAGGCTTGTATTCCAACATATCAATCTTTTCCAAGATATCCAAGGTATACTTTCTCTAATAGATGGAGATACTTTGCCTTGATTGTACCACCTTAATGCCTAAGAAATAAAAGAGTTTACCAAGATCTTTGATCTGAAATTGACCAAACAAGTATTGTTTCAGCTGTTCAATGCCAACTCGATCGATGCCAATGATGATAATGTCATCAACATAGACAAGTAGATAGACGCATTGATCAGAAGAACTACGCCAATAGAAAACAAAGTGATCAGCTTCGCTACTAGATGGCCCAAAAGCTTTAATAGCTGAATTGAAATGACTAAACCAAACCTTGTGATTGCTTCAAGCCATATAAAGATTTGTGAAGCTTGCATACTTGGCCAGATTCCCCCTAAGTAACAAAATCGACTGGTTGCTTCATGTAAACTTCCTCCTATAAATCACCATGTAAGAAAGCATTTTTAATATCAAGCTGAAGAAAGACCCCATGTAGTTCAAAATGAGTATTCATGGACTTTGTTTTTAACTCATAAAATGATGCATTCAAATCCTTTAAAAAGATGGCCAAAGTAGTTCAAAATGAAAGGGGCTCTAAAATTGTTGCCTTGAGAAGTGATTACTCTAGAAGTGATATCAGTGGAGAGCTTGAGAAATCTCTTTTTGAACAATTTTGTGATAAGCATGGTATACAACATAATTTTTCTGCTCCAAGGACCTTACAACAAAACAAGGTTGTGGAAAGGAAAAATAGAAACTTAGAGGAGATTGCCCACACTTTGTTGAGTGAAAGCAATGTCTCTGAGCCTTTTTGGGCAGATGTAGTGATTAATGCCTCCTATGTTTGTAATCGTTCTCTTATTAGACCATTTTGAAGAAAACACCATATAAGCTTTATAAAGAAAAAAAAAACCTAATTTCTCTTATTTTCATGTATTTGGATGCAAGTGCTTTGTTATAAACAATCCGAAAGATATCATAGGGAAATTCTATGAAAAATACGTTGAAGGTATCTTCCTAGGTTATTCTTGTCTTGCAAAGCATTTAGAATCTATAATAAAAGAACTAAGACCATAGAAGAGTCCATTCATGTTGTCTTTGATGAATCAATAGATGCTATAAACCCTTTGCCGAGAAAGGTTGTGTTTGATGATGAAAATGCAGAAAGTAAAGATAAAAAGTAGCCAGGGTGCAAAGGAACAACAAGGAAATGTTCTCTCCTCAACCTTACAAAGCACAAAAGCCCAAGTCAGAAGATATCACCATATTGAGAATGTAATAGGTGATATTACACAAGGAGTAACTACTAGAAGTTATTTTAAAAATTTATGTATTCATTCAACCTTTGTATCTCAAGTTAAGCCTAAGAACATTGAGGAGGCAATAGCAGATGAACATTCGGTAATGGCTATGTATGAAGAGCTAAGCCAGCTTGAAAGGAACAATGTGTGAGAATTAGTTCTTAAACCCAATGGTAATCAAATTATTGGCACCAAATGGGTCTTTCGCAACAAACTTTATGAAAATGGCATAATAGTTAGAAATAAGGCAAGATTGGTTGGAAAAAGATATAATCAAGAGGAAGACATCAATTATGATGAATCCTTTGCTCCTATTGCACGCCTTGAAGCAATTAGGTTTTTGCTAGCATATACATGCATTCACAATTTTAAACTTCCAAATGGATGAGAAGTGCTTTCCTAAATGGTTTCATACAAAAAGAGGTTTATGTAGGTTAGCCCCTAGTTTTGAAAAGTGTAGCTATCCTAACCATGTCTACAAGCTTAAAAAGGCTCTATATGGATTAAATTAGACCCCTAGAGCATGATATGATAGGCTTATTAAAAAAATTTGAAAAATAATTTTAAAATGGGTAACGTTAACACTACATTGTTCATAAAAATAAAGAATGATTATAATTTGTTAGTCCAAATTTATGTGGATGATATTATTTTTGGATCGACTAACATAAGTCTTTGAGAGGAATTTTCTAGTATTATGCGGCTTTTTGACCACTGTAGCCCTTATTCAATAATTAATTACCAAATTAACCTTGATTATAAACTATTTCAAATATTTAACCTCTCCAGAAAACATAACATCAATTTGCCCTGTTTGACCGTTGACCAGTAAGCCTACCCGGGTAGCCCCCTCCATACCCGGGTATTTTTTGAAAATTTTACCCTACCCGGGTAGTCAAGGGGATACTCTGGTATATTTCAAAAAACTGGAAAAATGCTTGAATTATTTATCCGGGCAGGGAGGGGGCTACCCGGGTAAATTTCGTCCAAAAACCCAATTACATATCATATTCCATTATAAACCCAATTACATATCATATCCCATTATAAACCCAAACAAACACGCCCCCTCACATTTCCATTTCTAAAAAAACTTTCTCTCTCTAAAAAACTCAAACCAAAACGAAGCTAAGTCCACTCGTCGCAACTTTTTCATTCTGAATTGTTTCAAAATTTTCCACTGTTTTCCCCTATTTGTTTATATAATTCATCGATTCTTATTTTTGTTGTTTCGATTCTTTTGTTCTATGTGGTTCGTACTGTACGATGTTGTTGGTACGAATTCATCGCCGTCGCGCCGGTACGAAAGGGATTGGTTTGCTGCATCATCGTATTATTGAAGGATGGCTGCCAGAGTGGAGTTGCCGGAGGGGAGAGCAGACATTGTTTATTTTTATTTTTCCCTTTACATATTAATAACCTTAACCACGTGTAATTAATTTGTTCTAAACCCTATTTTTCTGGAAGAAGAATGAGTACTTACAGATTAATCTCTTTTGGAAAATTTATTTTGGGTTATATAAGAAATTTCATTTCTTTTGCCTATTCATCGGCTTCTAGAAAGAGTTTCTGTGATTGGTTCGTTACTTCTTAGTTGATAATTATTTTTGTGAACTGGTTTCTTCGTCTTTCTTGCTTTATCTTCTGGCCGAATAATTCATTTCTTGCTTTACATCTCAATTGATAATTTACCCGGGTAGCCCCCTCCCTACCCGGATAAATAATTCAAGCATTTTTCCCGTTTTTTGAAATATACCAGGGTATCCCCTTGACTACCCGGGTAGGGTTAAATTTTCAAAAAAAACCCGGTTAGGGAGGGGGCTACCCGGGTAAGCTTATTGGTCAACGGTCATACTGGAGAGGTTAAATATTTGAAATAGTTTATAATCAAGGTTAATTTGGTAATTAATTATTGAATAAGGGCTACAGTGGTCAAAAAGCCAGTATTATGCAGAGTGAGTTCGAAATGTCAATGATGGGTGAGCTGAATTTCTTCATTGGGCTGCAAATTAAACAATAAGATGAGATTTTCATTAGCCAAGTGTTGTATTGCAAATCACTCCTTAAAAGGTTTGAAATGGAGAAGGCAAAGCTCATAGATACCCCAATAAGCTCAAGTCTACCTTTGCACAAAGACAAAAGTGGTAAAGCTGTTGAGGTAACATTATATCGTGGAATGATAGGTTCTTTATCATATCATATAGCTTCTAGGCTTGATGTCATGTTTAGTGTTTGTTTGTATGCTCGATATCAATCTAATCCTAAGGGGCCTCACTTGACTGTTGTCAAGAGAATTATTAGGTATTTGGTAAGTACTTGTAATATGGGATTGTAGTATCCTAAAGGATCACCACCAAGTCTAGTTGGATACTCCAATTCTGGCAGGATGCAAGTTGGATAGGAAAAACACAATTGGTACCTGCCATTTGTTTGGGAACTCTCTAGTTTCATGTTTTAGCAAGAAGCAGGTGAGTGTTACACTCTCAATTGTTGAGGTAGAGTATATAGTTGTTTCCTTATGTGTTGCACTAATCCTTTGGATGAATCAACAATTGCTAGACTATAGCTTAAGCTTAGAAAAACTCTCAATCTTGTGTGATAACACAAGTGCTATAAATTTGACCAAAAATCTTATTATGCATTCCAAACATCATTTTATTTGTGATCATGTTAATAATAATGATACTAGCATTGAATTTATTCAAACGTCTAAGCAATTAGCTGACATATTCACTAAGCCTTTGCCTAGGGATAATTTTGTTAAACTTATAATAGAACTAGGCCTATATAATTTCATTGCATAACAGCACATTTACTTACCATTATTTTATCTTGGTGTGAGGTAAGGTATAGGCAAGGAGTTATATAGGTTTTAGTGGGGTGCTCAAGACCATAGGTATTTTGAGTTGATTTGGTTGGAGACAATTTGTTGTCTTGTGGGAGTTATTTTTGTGGTTTGAAAATACTTTGCAATTGGATATTGTTATTTCCATTTATTAGTGGAAGAAAATCCAAGATCACTTTGCCTTGGGACTGAATGTAGTGCCTCATTGCACTTAGAGGTGTGAACCGGGATAAATATTGGCGTGATTTTCTCTTCCCTGCACTCTAATAAATAACTTCAATATCTCTTAACCAAATTCTTCTTTTAGTGCAATTCAATCGGTAGTATTATTGTAATTTACTAGGCTATTGTTATTGCTTGAATTAATTCTTACCGTTGTTTGCAAAATTACTAATACATTAAAATTGCCTTTGGTTTCTTAACTTTGTCTAGTATTTTTTTAATCTTGTTATTACTATCTCAAAGTAAAGTAGAATAGGAAACTAAGTTGAAACTTGGTATAACTGTTTGTGATTGTAGAATTGAATATTAGGCTAATTTTTCCATTTTGCCCAATTAACAAGTAAAATAAACACGGGTAAGGTAAGTGGTTAAAAAAGAGAAGTATAAGGGGGAAAGTGATAAAATATTAAACTATAGGGTGTTTTTGAGCTTTTCCCTTACAACAATACAAAACAAAACTTGAAGTTAGAAACAATATGTAACCAAACAAGCTAATAAGGTATGTAATCAATGCAAAGAAAAGGTGCTTTTTCAACCTCCACTATAATTTGTTATCCAAGAAAAATGGTTGAATGTGAAATTATTATATTTTGATGATGCACACTATGTTGAAATAGGTCTTGTTGTGTAGTTTTTTTATTTGATGTATAGGTATTGAAAAAATATTTACAGAAGCAAGGACTACACTTGATCAAGACAGTTTAAAGAAAGTGAAGAAACTTTTTAATAGCCTATAGTCAAACTTGATCAATTAATTCTATATCATGAGCTTGCTTATAGGACTGTGTCAGATGCATATGATTTGTGTGTATGTATGAAATTGAATTCTCTTTAACTTGTTAATTGTTTTTATATTGTGATGAACTTCCTTGGTCAATATAATAAGTCTATCCTTTAAAAAAAGGAATATATTATTGTTCATTATATATATATATATGGGAAAAAATGTTTATGCAGTTACTGCAAATAAGTTATCTGTATTTATTCCCAAAACGATGTCGTTTTGGTATTGAAATCTTAAAAAATTATAAATATAAAGACTATTATAACCCTGAAATAAATTAAAATTACAAAAACACCATAATTTTTATAACACCTCGCATTTCTAAATTAAATATTAAAATATTAAACATGGATTAAATGGAAGGATTAGTGAAAATCTTGAAAATAAGGCCAAAATACAAAGAAAGGGCAAAACGGTAATTAGCCAACACGCAACCCTAGGAAGACAAAAGTTGAGTAGAAGATCTCAGATGATAAAAATAACCTTGAAAATGAATTCAGAACGAAAAATTGAGTGGTTAGGCAAGTTTCAGAAAATTCAGTGAATAGTGTTTTTACCAGGTAAAATTACCGCGGTACAGTTACACCGTAGAACGTGTCGATTGAGTTTTGAGCTCTAGGTTTTGAATACAAGTTATAAATGATTTATAGAACTAGGGAATATGATTTCTGATAAAATTTGATGGAAATGAGTAAGTTTGGGGAAACGTGCCAACGACGCGCGCAACAGCTTAAAACAACATTTTCTCCGAACGACCGGATTCATCTGATCAAGGGTAATTAAATGACAATAGTTAATGTTAAAAATAAGAGTTTCTAATTAGTTTAGGAAATTATGAATGTTTAGCGGAATAGGAGGGAAATTCGAATTAGTTTGAAATCGCGTGAGGTGGCGGTGGGGCCCACCTCACTTAAGTGGACTTGCCACTTGGACATCACAGAAAAAAAGACCACATTCTCTCTCCTTCCACACCTTGAACCCGCGGCCTCTATGGATGTGTGGGGAAGAAATGCTTCAAGCTTTCTTTCTCTTCTAACTCCATCCATACCTCACCAAATCAAGCAAAATTTGTCATGAAACTTATTGGAAATCCCCTTCCAAACCCATTGGTGGTGGTCTTGAGCCTTGAAACCCATCATATTTTGAGAAATCTCCTCCCCAAGGCCGCGGCTCATAGTGTTAGATTTGTGTTCATGGAGTTGTTTGGAGCTCCAATGGTTGGGTATGTTTAGGAGGAGCCTTGTGCCAAGCTTTTGTGTAAGTTTCCTTGTATTTCAATGGTTTAATCTTGTGATTGAATTTATGAACCCTAAAGAGGGCTTGGTTGATTGATGTGTTTAGAGAGCTCAAATAGAAAATGTTTATACATGAATATGCCTTAGAATGATGTGTAGTAGCCATAAATGCAATAAAAATTATTGATGAAAAATGTGAATGTTTAACTTTAGAAAATTTTAGGATGTCATGACTTTGAGTTGGAAAATTGTTGTAAGGATTGAATGATGGGATTGTGGCATGATTTTATGATGATATAATGGGATTGTATGAGGTGTGGAGTGGTTAAAATTGATTGAAATTCCTTGGTGTGGCATTGAGGTACAATTCGGCCTTTAGAGGAAATTAAGGAATGTATGTTGTTGGAAATTATTTGAGTGGTGTACTATATGTTAAACGGTAATTAGATGGGTTATGTGGTGGTTAGAAGGTTGGAAAATCAATGGAAAAATAGTTGGCAGTGTTGAGTGTTTAATTGGACATAAAGCAAAATATTAAGCAAAAAGACGTTTAAAAGACGTAAAATAAAAAACCGCACTTGATATGGCCTTTCGGCAACCTAGGGATGCCTAAGAAAATGAGAAAGAAAATTTAAAAAAAATAAAATGCAAATTTGCACATGTTTGGTCGAACCTACAAGGGTGTAGGGGTGGTTTTGACGTTTTTCGTATCTGATAGAATTGTTGTGTACTGATGATTCATACATGGTTGTTGTAGGTTGTCGTACGTTGATTTGAACCCCGAACCGTGAGTCGGTGGATTGCCCTTGGTCTTGGACCAAGTGGGATTGAGGTAAGTGATTGGAACAATGCTTGTATAATTAGTAACTTGCATGTGTTCGTATGAGTTTTAAGTAATTGGGAATGTCCTCTGTGTAGGCATTTCTGTTGAGTAACGAGCTCGGAAAATATACTGCTTTGGAGTTAAGTGGAGAGGCTTAACCTCTTGGTACTGGGGCTTGATCCCCTTGTGTGTTCCACCATGCCCGTTGAGGGTGATGGTAGGAAGTGTATTTAAGTAATGTAGAATAACATGATCATGCATTTATTATGTATGTTAGTGGTACACTAGATGTACCGAGTCTCTGGCCAGTAGATAGTTTTGCCTTCGGGCGTTTCAGACTTCCACTGGATAGCTCTCCGAGAGGGATTTCTAGTTGACCTAGGGTCGTGGTGTGTGATCCGGATAGGAGCACACTAGGAAGTCTCAGGTGTATGTGGATGGGAGGGGTGCCTTGGTTGGATGTTCTAGGAACACGCCTTGGTTAGACCCGTAGGTTTATATGTCGGGCCATTAGGCAGGACGTTGCGCAGTATTGGTAGCTACCAATGTTATTAAAACTGACCCGGTCATTGACCCGGTCGAGATACCGAGTTACTGGGTCACTGGTTCAACCAGTGGGTCACTAGTTCAACCGCATGACCCGATAATCATATGCAATTTTATAATTTATATTAAAAAATTATAAACATACTCAAATATCTAAAAATAATTAATAAAAATTTCAAATATTTCAATACAAAAAATAATAAATCACATATTATTATCAAATAAAAATTAAACAAAAATATAATGATCGTGATACGAGGCTTTAGGTTCATAAAATGACATCTCTAACTATAAATTAATTCAAATTTTTATGTATAGTATATAATTGAGATAATATTAGTGTTGTAGGTACATAACTTATGTAAGTCAATAAGCAAAAAAAATTCAAATATGACTATTATTATTTTTTTGAAAAAAATAAAAATTTGGAATTTTTTTTGGACCGGGCCGAGTCACCGGGTAACCGACCGGGTCACCGATTTTTATGAAAATCGGCCGGGTCGCACCGGTTCTGATGCATGACTGGTCCGTTGCTTCAACCGAACCGGTTATATGACCAGTTTACCGGTTCCCGGGTCGACCCGGCCGGGTCGGTCCGGTTTTAATAACTATGGTAGCTACCATTCCAGCCTCGTCGTATTTTATATCCCTATGTTCTCCAGTTTCTCTAAATCCCTTGCTATATCCCGTTTTTCAAGATGTTGTTTTATATTATTTATATGCATCGAAGTGAGCCATTGGGAAGAGTTTTCTCCAGAACCTCTGGGTTACTGAGATATATTCGTATATCTCACCCCGTCTTGGGGGCATTATTTCAGGAGGTAACAGTGGTGCAGGAGCAGCGGGCAAGAAGCCTGTAGGATGACTAGCCGGAGTACCCTTAGTATTTTGCATTTTGATGGCCATTGGGCCTATGCTAGACTTAGGGCATGAACATGTATATGTTGATAAGATGAGAGTTATAGTCATATTGTTCATGTTATTTTTGCCTAAGTTTAGTTGTATTTGTATTATGTCATTTGGAAGTTTCTTTGTCATGTATTATTTGGAGATTTAAGTTGTAAGTGTAATATGTCATGTGAAACCTTATAAATTATGCATGAGTTGATGTAATTAAGAAGTACTTGTAATCTGATGGAAGGGCCTTAGGCCTATTTTAGGATTATGATTAAGTGTATGATTAGCAAATGCATGCAATTGGACGTTGATGATTGAAACGTATTAAGTATTAATAAAGAAAGCAATGTGATACATACTATATAAGTAAGATAAACTGTGATGGGTTGTAAGTGCCCCAAGGCATTGTTGGTCCTTGTGTGTGCCACCCAATGATTATTAGGTACATTTGAGGTTCTAAATCACATTAGCAAATTTGGAGATTTTTGTAAAAACAAAGGAAACTCTGGTGAAATTTCTAGAAATTGGCATAATTTAGGTGAACTTCGGGAGAGCATATCTCCCTCCACAAAAGTCCGATAGGGACGTGCCATACTCCATTTTGAAGTTTGAGATGTCCTCTATCTTGTGGTAAAATTTGGTAAAATTCTGGGTTGAACGTCGGCCTGGAGAAGGCAGTGAGTGCAGACTGCCCATTTGCTTACTGCACTTGTGGTAGTTCTGGACCGGTTTTGGGAAAATTATTCCTGCTTCGTTACTTGGTCAAATTAGGTGTATGATATATCAAATTGAATCTTGAGGTGCATAGTTTGTTGTATAAAAATTTGAGAGCAATTGGTTGAGTAGATTTTCGCAGTAATTCGTGGAGTGAGGAATGTTTGGAGCTGTTTTGGGGTTGGTTGGCAGTTTTGCTTGTCCAACTTCTAATGGCGATATCCAGAGCAAACGAACTCTAAATAACTCGTGTGATAGCTTTCTAGAAAGATAATTAAGTGTAGAATAACATGTCAAAAGATGGGAGGCTATTAGAATGCCGTTTATCCGCAGAAAATTAATGACCGAACCATGTTCGGAGGAGTAGAAAACGTAAAAGTGAGAATTATGCTAAGTGGGTTTATGGGAACCCCTTAGTGACTTATAGTAAGTAAAATAAGTTATAAAAGTAGTCTAAATAATTATTCCGCAAAGAGTTTACAGTTACGGTCACAGCTTTTAATTATTACGCTTTTTATTGTTTCAAATGCTCGCGTAATAACGGAAAAAGTTTACTCGCATTTTTATAAATGAATTGTTGTGATTGTAACTGCATTTAATATCATAATTAATGTTAACAATACCGGTGTACAATGGGCTGTTACAATTTTTGCCCCAAAATGACGTAGTATTGGGATTACTACAGATAACTTATCTGCAATAACTGCAAAAAAAAGCAAACCCTATATATATATATATATTAATGGGCCCAAAATCATTTAAAAAAAATTAACTAAATGCGCAATTAACCTTTTGTTCCCAAAATAGAACCCTCATCCATTCTTATGAGATTACACAATTTTTTGTTTCAAATTTCTCAGAACCTAAAAAACCTAACATAGCAAAAATAGATAGAGTGAAAAAGAAAGTGAGAAAGAGAAGTTCTGCAAGAGAAGAAGAAAGATATTGAGAATAGAAGCGTGAAATCAAGAGGAAGAAGAGTCAGATTGATAGTGGACATTGCAAGAAGAGAATCAAGAAAATGAGGACCAACATGAAAGATCTAAAAAAAAAAGATCTTTACTAAGATCGTGGAGGATGATGAAAAATGAGAGCTATCCTTGTTAGCCGTGAGAAGGAGTAATATTGCCTAGTGTTTCTCTGATTTCTTCATCTGGCATATTCAAGGTGTGATATATCCATTTACTGATCTGAAATTCTCTTCCTGTATGTATCTTGAGTATTTCAATTTTATTTCGTCTTATATTTCATTAATTGAAATTCGAATATGCTTTTTCTTTAAAAATCATAATCAGTGTTTTCCTAAAATATTTTAAGGTTAGTATATATCTTTTATGTTCTCAATGATATAATATCTTAAAAAAATATAATAGCTCTATATTAGTGAACATTTTTCGTTGTGTTCTTTGAAAAAAATGAAATAAATAAATAAATCAATAAAAATTATACTCTAATAACCTCCAAGCTTCTATTTGCCTCAAATAAGAATAATCATTAACTGATATGTTCATGTGGCATTCCTACTGTTGTTGAAAGTTTCTGTGTAGTAAGAAATTGTTTGATGTATCCTTGAACACTGATTAAATTGAAAGATTTCCTTTGTGATATAAAGACTAAGTGCTGACTATAAAAATTATAATCTAATAACCTCCAAGCTTCTATTTTCTTTATGATTTTCTAGAATTGCCCTTTCTTAAAACACGGTCTGTGACTTTTGCAAACTGGCGCTCTCAGCGTCAGTTCCACGCCAAGAGCGTGGTTGCTTCTAAATCTCCACGCCGTCAGCGTGGAATCCACGCTATGAGCGTGGATCTCCATTTTAGCAAGTCTCTGTTTAGCTCCAATTTTGTATGCTTTTCCTACAAAAATCAGCATAAAATCAGTTGAACAATCCCGGATTTGAAATTTCATAAAAACAACATTAAACGTTGCCTTTTTACTCAGGATTAACAATTAATCTTCCTCTTTTTGACTTGAATCTACCCATATGCTGAAGGCATATCAGGCTTCACGGGGTGCCCGAGAGTATCATCAGTGATGGAGACCCTAAGTTCACATCTCGGTTCTAGGAGGCGCTGCAGGGAGCTTTTGGTACTCAGTTGAGATTGAGTACAACCTATCACCCTCAGAATGACGGATAGACTGAGCGGACCATCCAGACCTTGAAGGACATGTTGAGGGCTTGCACTTTGGAGCAGGGTTCAGCATGGGATAGGTACCTGCCATTGGTTGAGTTTTCGTACAACAACAGTTTCCATGCTAGCCTGGGGATGGCACCCTACGAGGCGTTGTATGGTAGGAGGTGTCAGACTCCTACCTGTTGGTCTGAGGTTGGAGACAAGGAGTTATTTGGCTTGGATTTCATCCAAGATACCACCCAGCAGATCCAGATGATCAGAGAGAAGCTGAAGCAGACGCAGAATCGCCAAAAGAGCTACTATGATGTCAAGCATCGACCAATGGAGTTCAATGAGGGTAAGCACGTGTTTGTGATACTTTCACCTGTCACTGGTGTTGGTCGGGCACTCGGAGTGAGGAAGCTTAGCCAGAGATTCATAGGGCCATACCAGATCCTTGGTAGGGTAGAACCTATTGCCTACTGGCTTGCCTTACCTCCGAACTTGGTCAACATCCACGACGTGTTTCACGTGTCTCAACTTCAGAAGTATGTTGCGGATCCTTCGAACGTGGTGCAACCTGATGATGTGGAGGTTCGAGAGAACTTAAAGACTCTTGTCGAACCACCCAAGATCCTCGATCGTGGCGAGAAGAAGCTTCAGAGCAAGATCATTCCAATGATCAAGGTGCAATGGACAGGAAGAACTCCTAAGGAGTTGACTTGAGAGCAAGAGAACGAGCTTCTCTGACAATACCCCGAGTTTCAGGACATGTATGTTTCTGATTTTGCGGACAAAATCCTTAAAAAGGTGGGGTGAATGTAAGAACCCACACCGTTAATATAGAAAATTAATTAATTATGAGATTAATGAGATAATTTCATAATTGACCCTAATAATTATAAGAAAGATTAATAATTATGGTAAGCGATTAATAATGTTGAAAGTCACTTTTCTGACGAAAAGTGCAGATACCGGTTCTGCCTCACGGTATAAATTCGTACGATGAAGTATCCCGAAAAATTATTAAAAGTGTGTATATATTATTAGAATAATATATAGGACTAGTATAACAAGTTTCAGGTCAAAATAATGAGAATTGCCGTCAGAACTGATATCGGCTACGTAAAAGCGCGTACCGGCAAAGTGCTGCGAAAAATAAAATAAAAATATGATAAATCTTAGAAAAATGGCTAGGTTCAGAATCCAAAGTTTGGGATTAAAATGCTAAGCGTAGCTATTAGTGCTAATACAATGTGTTTAAACTTAAACGGGCTATATATACTAATTCTGGCCCAAGACCCTAGGCCATACTCAGACCCTACGTGCCTCAATTCTGAAGCTTAGTACCTCCCAAGCTTGTCACCTTCTCCTCTCTTCATTTTGTGAGCCAAGGAGACACTTTTCTCCAAGAAACCTTCACCAAAACACCATTGTTGAGTGAGAGTTAGTCTTGTGAGGGTGTTGGGTGCTCCATAGTTGAGTGTGGGCATCTGTGTTTGAGGAGTTGTGGGCTGACTTCCTTGTTGGTGAAGTGGGAGCCATCGTCTTCCTTGTGGAAGCTCCAAGGAGTGACCTTTTAAGAGGAAGAACCATTCTTGATCACCATTTTCGTGGCTGTGTAAGTCAGATTGTTGGAGCTTCATTGAGAGCTCCAAGAGCACCTCTCTTTTCTGTTTTAAAGCCTTGGGTAAGTTTCATCACCCTTGATCTTGAGTTTCTTTTTTAAAGATCAAGCCTTGGCATGTAAAATTAGGGTTGGCAAAAACGAGCCAACCCATCGGGTTGGCTCGTTACCCACCAAAAATGAGCCGGGTTGGGTTGACAAAAATGAGCTGCCAACCCGGCTCGTTTTAACCCATGAAAAAACGAACCAACCCGCGGGTCAAACGAGCCAGCTCGCAGGTTGAGTTTTTTTTTATTATAAAAAAAATACAAAATATAATATACAAAAATGGACATAACCCACACATGTTGTCATCATTTTTCTTCCTTCTCTAAACCTAAGTCCCTAATCTTCTCACATCCTGCCATTTTTATATTGTTGGGTTGTGCTGGCTCTGTTTGGTTCAAATATCTTACCCACTTGGTAGCAAGTGGTTCTGACTGTTTTTGGATGTTGATGCAAATTTGTTGTGAAAAAAATTCGAAACTAAAATATTTTGCTTTTATTTATCATTTTGTAACCCTTTGTTTAAGCTAATGGAAGCCACATAGGCGGTGCATTAATACTAAAGGGTAATTTAAATAGGCTGAAAACGAGCCAATCCGCGAGCCAATTTTCGAGCCAACCCGCGAGCCAATTTTTGAGCCAACTCGCGAGCTATTTTTTCAAGCCAACCCTAACCCGACTCGGGTCGAGTTGGGTTGGGTTCTCTGGCTCGTTTTTTTTTCGAGCCAACCCTAACCCGACTCGTTTTTTTGGGTTGAATGCGGGTTGGGTCGGGTCGGGCCGGGTTGGCCCATTTTGCCAACCCTATGTAAAATGAGTTAAATAGGTAACCAACACGAACATGAACCTAAATGTGTATAAAAATGCATGATTGGACGTTGAAATGGGTTAAAAGTTGAACTTTGGAAGTGATATCTCGCGAAAGGCAGAAACTGCATTCTGTCGCGAAATATCCGGATATGATATCAGGATATTGACATCCAGATATGGGGTTGGAGATATCTCGATATGGATATCCAGATATGGTATCCGGATATTCTGAGAATTTTGAGACAGTGACTATTCTGTTCATACAGAACTGTATCTAGGGTTTATGGACCCTAGATTGGTTAGTTGAACCTCTGTAATAAATATTCTAAGTCAGAATCAAAGGGATTAAGGGCTTAGGGCTTTATGAGAAGCCTAATGGCATGAAACGTAAAAGAAAAACGTTGTCGTTATGTCTTGAACTATTAGAATATGAATATTGATGTGATTGTTGGTATAAACAGACTGTGAGAGTGCTGTTGTGGACATTGGACTTGGTTGGACTCTTGAGTTGGATAGTTAGCTTGCAAGGTAAGCTTTCGTGTCCTCGGTTTAGCCATTGTTGGTTCCACCATACCCCATGGGGGAATGGTTTATATGCATGATGTGTTTTCATGTTTTGGATATTTGAAATGTTGTTGAGTTGTTATGTGCAAGTGCCTTATGATATGCATGTGTTGTTCCACGTAGATGATAAGCCTGAGTATGTAGGAGACATACAATAGAGTGATTTTGTGGGTGGGTGCAAGTGGTATTTTGCACTGATTGTAGGTAAGAGACACATGTAAATCCTGCATTTCTCTGGCCAGTAGAATATTTGACATGCATGACATGATTATTCTGCTGCAGTGCACTGATTTTGGAACTTATACTGTTTTACTATTTTTAGAACTTATATTGCACATGTAAGTGAGCTTGGGGTGGAAAGATCCTTGAGGACCCCTTGTTTTACTGAGATTTCTGTTTAGAGATCTCACCCCACGTTTGGGGCACATTTTCAGGTTCAGGTAACTCGGGGATTGAGACCTCGGGCGACAGGAGGCCGGAGCTGAGTTTAGATATTTGATGTTGCGCTGATATGCCTGGTTGTTATGTTGTTTTATTGCCTTTATATTGTTTTATGATTTGAGACTCTGTTGGGCTTGTTGCTTTATTTGGTGAGCATGGGGGTTGTCCATGCCACATTGATTTAGATTTGAGTTGCATAATTGTATCAGGATTATGGTCCGGACTACGTGTTGTAGTTCTGTGACTTAGATACTCACTTATATATATGAGGTTATTCAGTGTATATAGTTTTTATTGCAATCTACATACAAGCAATGTTTTGAATAAAGATTAAGTAATCAACTTGGTAATTAATAATGACGTCATAATTGAAGAGAAAAAAGTTAATTCCGCATCTTAATTAAGCAACGCTTAATACGAGACATGATAACAAACCGGGTATACACGGGGTGTTACAACCAGTATCCACACTTTTCGTCAGAAAAGTGACTTTAAGCATTATTCCTCTTTCTAAATATTTATCTTACCATAATTATGCAACTCTTTATCGAATCTTTACTCCGACATAGATGACCTTATTTAATTAATTATTTAGCGGTGCAGGTTCTTACATTTACGGACTTCAAGTGGATAAGTCTCTGTGAGGGAGTTCCAGTTGACCTGGGGTCATGGAGTTGTTTTTCGTTGAGGAGCACTCTAGGAATGTCTCGGGTGTATTGGTGGTGGGTGCCTTGGTTGATGTTCTGGGAACACTTCTTTGGATGAGAGCTCGTAGGCTAATAGGCCGGATGTTGCGTGGTTTTGGCTTTGACCGTTCTAGCTTTATTGTATGTTTACTCCCTATGCATCTTTACTTCACTAAATCCCTTGTTTTATCCCTCTTTGGTAGTTATGATGCATTGTTGATTTACATCTGAGTGGGCCATTGGGCGGAGTGATCTCCAGAACCTCTGGGTTACTAAGATATATTCGTATATCTTACCCCGTGTTTGGGGAATTATTTCAAGTGGTTTTAGTGGGACTGGAGCTGCGAACAAGAGGCCCATAGGATGAGCACTTGGAGATAGATATTATTTTGCATTTTGAGTCCACTTTTGGCATAGGCTAGACTTAGGGCATGAACATTGCATATTACTTTAGGATTATGCATCTTGTTATATTTGTTCATGCCATATTTTGCCAAAGTCTAGTTGTTGATTATTATGTTGTACTTTGGAGGATTTAATTGTATTATTTATCATTTTGAAGAATTGTAAATTGTAAATTATGGACCTTGTATAATATTTAAAGCATGTATATGATGAAAGGACAATAGGCCTAATTTAGATTATGATTATGTCTATGTTAAAAGAATGCATGCAAATAGAATAATATGATTGAAATGATTTAAGTTTTAGCAAAGTAAGTAATGAATTGTAAATTGAGGTAAATGATATAAATTATTGTGGGTTGTAAGAGCACTAAAGCATTGTTGGTCCTTGAGTGCCATCCTTGTCTATTAGGTATCATTTGATGATAATAACACATTTTTGATAAAGTGGGATAGGTCGAATAAACAAAGGAGGTGCTGTCGAAATTTATTTAAAATGGCAGTTTTTAGGCTGACTTTGGAAGAGAATATCTCCTTCCACAGATGTCCAATAGGGACGTTCCATACACCATTTTTAAGCTTGAGATGTCAAATTTGTTTTGTCAAAATTTGGTAGCCATTGGAGCTGTGTGAAGACCTGTAGACGCATTTGAGTGAGGACTGTCCAGAATGCCCTGCAAAAGGGGGCTGTCGGGTGGCAGTTTTGGGAAAATTATTTCTCCCTCAATTGTTGGTCAAATTAGGTCCATGATATTTAAAATTGAAGCTTGAGGTGTCTAGTTTATTGTATAAAAATTTGAGAGCAATTGGTGGAGTGTTTTGTTCATAATCTCAGAAATGGTGAGGTATGTTTGTTGTCCTGTTTGGGGTTGGCTGGCAGCTTTGCTTGTCCAACTTCAAACGGCGATTACCAGAGCAAATGAGAACTTTATAGAACGTGAGATACCTTGTTGGAAAGGTAATTAAGTCTGAAATAACATACTAAAAGATGAGAGGTTCGTAGCATGCGGATTTTGCACAGTGTTCAAAAGACTGAACCATGTTCAGTTGTGTAAAAATCGTAAAAGTGAGAATTATGCTAAGTGGGTTTATGGGAATCCCTTAGTGACTTAAGATAAGCATTGTATGATAGTTAGGCATTTATTTTAATTATTCCGCGTTTAGATTTCAGTTATGATCACAATTTTTATCATTACATTTTATTATTGTTTTAAATGCTTACGTAATGAAAAGGAAAAAGTTTACTGTTGCGAGTCGGCAAGTGCACCGGTTTTTAAGTAATAAAAGTGTACCGGAGTACGAGATCGTTCCCACGAGGATTGGGTTTCAAACACAAGTTCACTAATCGCGATTTAGTTGTACAATCAATATTTAGATGAAGAAAATTAAAATTAAAAAGAAAACAATTAATAACATGCAAATTAAAATTCAGAACTAAAAAGCAATTGGAAAGATGATTGATTTAAAAATTAAAAACAAGTGTAGTTAAGGTTTCGACTTCCCTCAATCTCCTCTATATGCTATGAATTAAACTGTCAAGAATCTGCTCTTAATATAATGCCAATCAATTCTTTCTAAGTTAATTAAGGCTCAATTCCTTGTTACCCTAAATCTATGTGATCTTGAAAGAACTCTAGTTCCCCGATTATTCCCTGAAAAAACATGCATTAAGATCAAGAGTTTAAAGATTTCACAATTGCCCTATGTCTATCCCTAGATCACAAGGATTGTGATAAATTTACCAAGTCAGGGTTCATGCACCAACATCCATATTGTCATACAATTACCCTAAATCATTCTATAAGGAGCAAACTCATAGAAAGCATTAAAGACAGATAAATTTATTCAATTATAAAAAGAAAAGAATTCAGAGACAATTTAATTCAAAGCATACGATTCAATTGGGTTCCATCTACTCCTAACTACATAAAAGTCTAGCCTAGCATACTGAATTGAAAAGCAACAAGAAAGAAAAGAGAACCCCAAGCCTCCATTGGTGTGATGTTGACTTGGTTCCTCTGTGCTCCAACACTCCGCAACAGGATTCCTCCCTTGGGTTTTTGTGTAATTCCTTGGTGTGTCTGTGAATGAGTTAATTCCATTGACCCCAAGCTCCCTATTTATAACCTTTGAAGTGATATCTTTTAATTCTTCATCAAATCTCCCTATGAATCTCTATCAATTCTCAATCAAATCTTGATTTGTTTCTATTTTTATTTAACATCCTGCAGATTGGGCTTCAAATCTTTGTCACTTCTTAGCAGCAAATCTCTTGGATTTACGTTCAAAATGAGCAAGTTATCAAAACATTAGCTCAATTTTCAAATCTTTATGATTTTATCATATAACACCTTGATTCCATGAAATCTACCATATAATTCTTGATTGTAGAATTTAGCATAAAAATATGGTAAACCAAGGGTTTATTATTTACTCGCATTTTTAAATGAACTGCTGTGATTGTAACTACGCTTAATATCATAATCAATGTTAACAACACTGGTACATAACAGACTGTTACAGTAAGTAATCATAATCCTTAGAGATATGAATATTGTTGGGTTTAATTTTTAGGTTAATTATATTGTTGGGAACTTTATTGGGTATTAAATCCTAGAAAATAATGATATTAATTATATAATTATTTTTGGGAATAATTCAAATTTTTTAAAATTATGATTATGGTATCTTTTGGAAAATTGATTGTGCCATATATGTGTGATATGAATCTTGTTGAATAATTGTGAAAATTATGATTTTGATACCCTGGAATAAATGAATAATTTATATGATGATTGAATTATGTGTGATGGATAATAGATACGATGATTGGATTTGGGTTTTACTCTGATAGATGTTGGATATTTGAATTATGATATTCTGATGGATTTAGAAATTATGATACTCTTGGATAATTGAATTTGGAATACTCATAATTAAATTGATGTGAAAATCATGAAAACTATTTGAGGAAATTTTTCAATCATGAGAGTTGTGACAAGATTGAATTGATTATGTGTGATTGTAATAAATAATGGTGGGAAGATAGCGTTCGGGATGGAACCTCCTGAAAGTGATGAACACAACATTTGGGCTTTATGCCTTCGATATTACATGATGTGACAATGATATTTTCCGTTCTTCCCAAAGTGGTATCTAGCAACAAGGTTTTCAGGTGTACTAGTAGCTACTTTGGGAAGAGGTGTGCATATTAGGATTTGATATTTTAATGATGGCCAATTTTGATTATATATGGCTGGCAATAAGGTTTTCCGGGTCACGAGGTAGATTGGCAACAGGGTTTCCCAGGTCTACTATGGTTCTTTTCCCACTAAATACACTAAATAAACTTAAACATGATTAATAATGAAATTTGATACTTGATTTGATTATGATGAATATTTGAGTTATGATTATCTTCATCTATGTAATATTATGGTTAATATCGTGTTGAATATGTTAGTTGATGATTATCCATCCCTATTAAAATATCATTCAGTTGATTATGCTGATTTATTGAGATATAATTATTCTAAATAAAATGCCTAGATTGATTTTGAGTTGATTATAATTATTGATTAACTTATTATTACTATCTTTGTTGTGTTCTGGATTGGGATTACCAGCTCTTGCTGATTGTTTGTCTTTATGTTCGTGTGCTGCAATGATCCTTCGAGGGAGCAAATTTTCAGTGAAACAGGTTGCAAAGGATGGGGCTAGCAGTGAGCAGTAAGACTAACGACTCAAATATTTCTAGCTAGTCCTAAATTTTATATATAAGACAGTCTCTGGTTTTATTTTAATATTTATGAATGTAATAAAGTTAGCCTTGCACTTGTCCCTATACTGGTGCGGTGGTAACATTTTTCCAAATTAGTTTAGATTAGCTTTCGCCATATTTATAAGATTCTAAAATAAAATAATAATTTATTATGAATTTTGGAAATTTCTTTATTATAAGAATATTCTAAAAATTGTTTGAAATTTGGGGGTGTTACATTGTTATTTTCATTTATTAGTGGAAGAAAATCAAAGAGCATTTTGCCTTATGACTGGATGTAGCACCTCATTACGCTTAGAGGTGTGGACCAGGATAAATACTGGTGTAAATTCCCTTATTCCCTGCTTGGTTACTTGCTTCTATTTTTTTCTAGTTGTACTAAAATAATTATCGCATTCTGTTAAGTTGTGATAAACAAAATTTTGAAATTTTTTTATGAACTCTATATTTGTCTTGTTTGGATTAGATTTTCTCTAATTAAAAATTACTACTTACTGATGTTATTGATTAATACAAATACTCTGATATTAAGTCTATAAAATCTGATTTGGAGTGATTGTTTCCTGAACTACTATAAATTGATATTTCATATTTTTAGATTGATTAACTTTGTTTGATAAATATTTATATGCCTTCCAATATTAAAAAATTAGTTGTGAAGTAGGAAATCAAGCTGAAACTTGATATAGATTATATTTGTAGTTGGAGAATTGCGAAAAGAGTTTGATAACCATATTCGCTTCCCTAGGGTTTTTTCTAAATTTCCTATTTTCCTTTTAGATAACCACTTGGATAACCAATGGTATCTGAGCTTTATGCTCTAAATCAGGTGAAAAACCAAAGAGTAAAAGATCTAGAATCCAATGGGTTCCTTGAATAATGAATTGCCACTTGAAGGAGGGTCCAAAAATAGACCACCATTATTCAATGGAATTGATTATACATATTGGAAGAGTAGGATGCAGATCTTCTTAGAATCTAATGATCTTAGGGTGTGGAACATAGTTAAAGAAGGATATTAATCCCTAGTGGCCTTAGATGAAAAAAAGAATCAAGTTCCTAAGAAGATCAGAGAGTATACTAAAGATGAGTTAGATAATGAAAATTAGAATGCTAGAGCTAAAACCTTAATCATGGCTGCCTTAGGAAGAGATAAGTATTATAGATTTACAAATTGTAAAACAACTAAGGAGATGCAGAAAGTTTTAGAAGTGACTTATGAGGACACAAATGAAGTGAAAAGATCTAAGAAAAATGCCCTAACAAGAGAATTTAAAATGCTTGAAGGTGAATATGTTTATTAGGTGCAAAGATGATTTACTTACATTATCACTAACTTGAGTGCTTTGAATGTTTCTTATTCTGATAAGGTATTGGTGAACAAAATCCTAAGGAGCATGACTGAAAAAAGGGACTCTAAAGTCTCAATCATTTATACAGCAAAGGATTTATCATCAATGTCAATTGCAAACCTTTTTGGAAAACTAAGAGGGTTAAATAGAACTAAATAGAAGAGCCCGAAGGGAGCAATCAAATTAAAAAAAGAAAAGTCTTGCACTAAAAGAAAAGGAACAAACTAAAAGTGACAAGAGATAAGTGATGATGAAGAACTTGGACTTTTGGTCAACAAATTTAAAATGTTGGCCAAGAGAAGAGGTTGTGCAAGCAAGAGTAGCAATGCTGCCAATTTTAAGAAATTATATGACAGCAAAAAGCCTCTTCCAAATTATACATGCATTGAGTATGGAAAGCAAGGACATTTTAGGACTGAGTTCCCTGATGTGAAAAAGAAGAAGAAGGATAAAAAAGCCAAAAAAATTCATCAATGGGAAGAGGAAAATTAAGAAAGCATACATGGCCATGGAAAGTGATGATACAAGCTACTTAAGTTCTTCAAGTTCATCTTATGAGGAGGAAGTAAGTCTATGTATGATGGCGAGTGTCAAAAAACTTACTGATTCTGAGGTAAAATCTGAAACCTATGACGAACTAGTAAAAATTACTCTAGTTCAACTAATTGTGATCCTACCTATGACGAACTAGTAAAAATTGCTAAAGGTCTGCTTAACATGAAAACATAGCTAGATAAAGATCTTAAAAATGTTAAGCTAGAAAGAGAAGAGCTAGAATCAAAGTTCGTATAATAATGAATTGATTGATCTTATAAAGAAAATGCATACCTAAAAGATGAAATATTTGCTATGGATGAATCTGATTTGCGTGTTCCCTCAAATTCTAACTCTTGTGCTAAATGTATTATGTTGTCCAAAGAGTTAGAGAAACTAAAATAAATTATATGTCACATGAGTAAGGGTAGAGACAATTTAAATGCTTTATTAGGTAGTGAAAGAGTTTCTTTTAACAAGTTTGAGTTAAGATATGATGATATCTCGAAGAGAATAGAATATGTACATGCTGGTCCCTCTAAATTTATGTCAAATTTGCCTTTTAAAAATGCACATATTGCTGCCAAAAAGGTCACATTGCCTACACATGTTATATAAGAAGATTTGGCTTGAAAGGTACAAATTTGGTATGGGTGGGTTCCTGAAGGTTCTATAGACACATCATCTTATTTTCCTTCTCTCGCTAACGCTAAATGACCCATGAAAGTATAGGTACCTAGATATATAAAATGATTATGCGATGTAGGTATGCTTTAGGTCACGGAGTTCAAATTGGTATTTAGACAGTGGATGCTTAAAGCATATGACTGGATACCCATCCAAATTTACAAGCTTTATCAAGAAGAAACATGGATATATCTCATATGAAGATAATAACTGATAACTCTCTGGTGAAGAGTTATTTTTAGACTTTATTTACATGATTTGGTGCCATATTATATCATAATTACCTTAGAATTGCATGATACTAGCATTAATCTTGTCTCTTTATATTTTGATTGAGAAATATGCTAAGTGTTGATATTTGATGTTATTTCGAGTGCTAGAGCAGTTCACTATCTTTGTTGTTTTTGTTGCAGATTAGATCTGTAGTTCTGAATGACAGAGCTGTAGCAATCAGGTTTAAGTGAAATAGTGCGTTGAAGGTACAAGAAGTAACTAACTTTTGAAATTCAAATCCTAACAGAAAGATAAGAACGCTGCAACACTGGATCAGGATCAAGAAGTTGAGCAAGATAAAGGATAAACACATATAACTTCAAATCCCTATATTTTAGCTAACAAGAAGATCAAATCAAGAAGTTGTGCAAGATAAAAGATAAGCACATATCACTTCAAATCCCAAGATTTTAGCTAATAAGAAGATCAAATCAAGATTAAGGGATAAACATATATCTTATTCAGAAGCTAATTGTTAGGGATTAACTACTTGAAGCCCAAGTCACCATTTTCTATATAAAGATAGTTACAACAATGGATAATGATTGGAAAGACGCGAAAGTTGAAAGATAAGATCTAAAGCTTGTCAATCCCTACAATTTAGTAACAAAGACGATAAATCGCAATCATTTTGCGAAGCTACTTTTGAGGGAATTTGAATTATAGAGTTAATTGAAGCCCAAGTCAGCCACATCAATAAATAAAGATGCAGAAACACACTTCAACTCACCTTGTTGAGAGAGATCCAGCAGGTCAAGGGGCGAAACTACTTTGGTGGCTGAGAGATAGTGGAGAGTGGCAGTGCGTTGAGTTTCTACGAGAGCAGAGCTACAACAACGCTTTTGTCTTTCTTTATCTTAGTTTCCATGGATCTTTCTTCTTCTTTTCTTCTTTCTTTTCTATTTCTTTTCTTTCAAGTATGAACTAAATTGTCTAGGATTGGGTGAAAGAGTACTCGTATTGTGATGTAATCATTTTGTCTAAACTTTGCTATGTAATTTTTCATTAAGTTGTTTAATAAAATGTTAAATTGTCTCAATCTTGTAAACTCATTGAGAGAGAGTTGAGAGTGTTATGGGGTTTAGGCTATAGAGATATAGGTCAGCTTGGAAAGTTATTAAACATTGTGGATTAGAGGTGTGGACCAGGATAAATACTGGTGTAAATTTCCTTATTCCCTGCTTGGTTACTTGCTTCTATTTTCTGCTAATTGCAATAAAATAATTTCAGCATTATGTTAAGTTTAAGCTAAGTTGCTGCTGCGATTTTGTGATAAACAAAATTTAAAAAAAAAATTGTGAACTCTATATTTGTCTTGTTAGGATTAGATTTGTTGTAATAAAAAGTTAATGCTTATTGCTGCTGTTGATTAGTACAAATACTCTAATATTAAGTCAATAAAATCTGAATTGGTGTGATTGCTGCTTGAACTACTATAAATTGATATTTCATTTTTTTAGATTGATTAACTTTGTTAGTAACTGTTTATCTGCCTTCCAATAGTAAAAATTCAATTGTGAAGTAGGAAATCAAGCTGAAACTTGATATAGATACTATTTGCAGTTGAAAAATTGAAAAAAGAGTTTGATAAACCTATTCACCTCCCTCCAGGGTTATTTCTAGATTTCTTATTTTCCTTTTAGGTAGCTACTTGGATAACAGAATGCCTCACTGTGAAAAAAAATTATAATTAAGATTATCATCAATATGTTTTTGGCACTCTTACGGTTTATTTAAATTAAGATAGCGTAAAGTTCTTCGTTTCTTTTATAAAATATAAACATATTGTTATTGGCAATGTTAATAAAATTAGACCAACCCGGCCGGGCCGATCTGGGAACCGGTAAATCGGTCATATAATCAGTCCGGTTGAAGCAACGTATCGGTCATGCATCAGAACAGGTGCGACCGACTGGTTTTCATGAAAACCAGTGACCTGACCCGGTCCCAAAAAAAAAAAAAGTTCCAAAAATAAAATTTTCAAAAAAAAATCATAATGGACATATTTGAATATTTTTTTGCTTATTGACTTACATAAGTTATGTACCTACAACACTAATATTATCTCAATTATGCACTATACAGAAAATTTTGATTTGATTTATAGTTAGAGATGTCATTTACTGAACCTGAAGCCCCGTATCACGATCATTATATTTTTGTTTGATCCTTTATTAGATAATAATATGTGATTTATTATTTTTTAAATTAAAATATTTGAAATTTTTATCATTTTTTATAGATATTTGAGCATGTTGATAATTTTTTAATATAAATTATAAAATTCCATATAATTATCGAGTTATGCGGTTGAACCAATGACTCATTGGTTGAACTAGTGACCTAGTAACCCAGTATCTCAACCGGGTCAATAACCGGGTCAGTTTTAATAACATTGATTATTGGTGCTCTATTCAATTTTCTAGTTTTTCAAATATTATATTTAATTTATTGAAATAATAAATAAACATAATTAAAATAAATGAAAAAAAGTAAACTATTAGAATAATAATAATTTTTTCTTTAGCAACCATCTATATGTATATTGATGATGTATTCAAATACAACTATCAACATACACAAGACACATATAAATGACAAGCATGAAAGAAGCATGTGGATGATAATTGAACGTAACACCCTTTATTTGCAATGGTTATATATCTCATTTGCTTGTTCAATTCCATATCAAGTTTTTTCTTTGTTCTTTTGATTAATGTTAAGGAAAAAGTTCAAAACCCCCTTATGATTAATATTTTATTACTTACCCTTTATATTTCTACTTTTTATGTTTACCTCTTTTGTGTTTTTTTATTGTTTGCAAGAGCAAAATATATAGATTAACACAATATATAACGACATTAAGCTTTAACTTGGATGAAAAAAATAACAGGAAGATAGATGTTTAAAAATAATTATCCAAGAGTTGTTAATTTATTGACGACCGAATTGTATCCAGAATTTAATCTGCCCGAGAGTCGTAATTCTTGATGAGGGTGAAGAGGCATAAACCTGAAACAAAACTAATTAGGTCCATTAGAAACCTTGACATCGGTTTATATCTATAAAAAATGGGTTTTATAATTCTCATTCAACATGAGAATTCAAATTTTCCTACACATCCTTCGATTTTCGTGCTGACATGGATCCTACATATAATTTAACACATGGGTCCCACATGCTTTTTATCTCTACAACATGAGAATTGAATTCTCATTCAACATGAGAAAATCAAACCCCATAAAAAATTGAGAGAGAGAGGTTAAATAATATTAGAGCAAACTAGGGAATTTTTAATCTTTTTTATGAAACAAAATACCTTTGGAAATATTTTTCACAAAAACTTCTTCAAACAAATCCAAATTTTGTGCAACTATTAGACAAAAAAAATAGCTTCTGACAATTTGTACATATTCTAATTTTATCCTAAAATTAAAAGTTAAATCCTTAAATCCTTATGCACACCATGTAAGGGTAATTACGTAACATGAACTTAAATCTCCCAAAACCAAAAGCCCCTTATCCTATCTTCTTTGTGTTACTTCAACATCCATCAATTGAGGCTTCTTCTCTCACTCTCTCACTCTCTAACTCTCTCTGAAATTCTCAGAACCTTCATCACAATATGGCAACCACTCTATCAACCTCAACCCTCACCCTTCGTTCCCCTTCCTCTTATCCTACACCCTCCTCTTATCTTACGCACTCCCCCACCAAACCCTCCCTCCAGTTTCCCTTCTCTCCCCCCAACCACCTCGCCTTATCCCACCGCGCCACCCACCTCCGCCCCCTCGCCGCCGTTGCCGCCCCCGAGAAAATTGAGAAACTCGGCGCCGAAATCGCCGGCCTCACCCTTGAGGAGGCTAAGACCCTCGTCGACTTCCTTCAGGACAAGCTCGGCGTGTCCGCCGCCGCCTTCGCCCCAGCCGCCGTGGCAGCCTCTCCCGCCGGCGCCGTCGCAGACGCCCCAGCCGCGGTGGAGGAGAAGACGGAGTTCGACGTGGTTATCGAGGAAGTCCCGAGCAACGTGAGAATCGCGGTTATCAAGGCAGTGAGAGCGATGACGAGCCTGGCGCTGAAGGAAGCGAAGGAATTGATCGAAGGGTTGCCAAAGAAATTCAAAGAAGGAATTTCGAAGGACGAGGCTGAAGATGCAAAGAAGCAGCTCGAAGAAGCTGGTGCCAAGATCGCCATTGTTTAGCATCATCATGGTTTGTTTGTTGAGTATAGTGTAATGTTATTTGTGTTTTTTTGTTTATTTTTTAATGGTTGGATTTGAATTGAAATTGTAATGAGGAAAAAAGATTTTTTTATTATTATTCTATTTTATTTTTCATGCATGCGAGGTGTTTGTTGAAATGGGGATAAAGGGTTTTAGATTTTTGGAATGAGCTGAAGTGTTGTTTTTTGCATAAGAAATGTTTGGGTCATGGAAAAGGCATCGCATAGATTCACACGTAATCCATTAAATAAACTCTTTGCTAATTTTTTTAATGGTTGGATTTGAAATTGTAAATGAGGAAAAAGGAGTTTTTATTTTTTTTAATTTTATTTTTCATGCATTCGAGGTGTTTGTTGAAATGGGGATGAAGGGTTTTTGATTGAGGAGATGAACTGAATTGTTTTTTTTTTTTTTTTTGCAGAAGAAATGTTTTGGTCATGGAAATGGTACTTTTAAGGCATCTCATAAACTCACTCGTAATTCATTAAATAAACTCTTTGCTAATTCTTTATTTATGGTTCAGATGAATTCAGATTAGATAATGTAAAGGTTTTATAATGTAAGGATAATTTATCTGCAGTTATGAATTTATGATTACTAAAAGAGCATTGCAAGCATGTTTGTCTTTGAGATGTGGATTCTTAACATACCTTGCTTTGTTGTTGGGTGATTGAGTAAATCATTGCTGGTTATGTGTAATGTGTATTATGCATTTGGGCATGAAGCTTTAACTGTTAATAACATTCCCTCCTAGAATTTCTGTTCTGAACAAATGGCAATTTACTTGCATTGGTTATGGATCTGTTATTAAATCTTCAGTATTCTGTGTATTGTGTCTACCGGCAAAAAAAAATTAATTTATTGTTTTTTTAATAAAAAATTATGAAAATATAGTCGTTTTGAAATTATTTACGCAAATATAGCACTTAAACACGGGCACATGAGGCGTGTTCCAATGGAGAATGTGAGGCGTGAGTCATACGAGAGACACGTCCACATGGGGCTTGATCAGGAGAGAGACACGCCCAAAAGGGGCGTGAGTGGTTTGGAGAGAGACACTCCCCATTTGGGTGTGTTTCACCAGGTGCTGTCATGTGTCACAAGAGTCGACACTTTGATCATAAAACTTTAGAAGTCCATAACTTTTGACTCGGGTGTTCGAATTAGGTAATTTTTTTTTATTGTATATAACTTTTTGAGATCTACGTAATGACACCTCATTTGGTATATTTTGTCTGTCACAACAAAAATTTGAATTTACAACAATGATATCATAAGAACGTTTAAACCCAAATTAATAAAGAGAAAATCACTTTTTAATTAGGTTAAAAAATAGGAGAAGGTTATAGTTATTATCTCTTTATTAATTTGGGTTTTAACCTTCTCCTGATTAAAAAGTGATTTTCTCTTTATTAATTTTGGTTTAAACGTTCTTATGGTATCATTGTTGTAAATTTAAATTTTTGTGACAGACAAAAATGTCAAATGAGGTGTCATTACGTAGATCTCGAAAAGTTATGTGGAATACAAAAAAAAACCTAATTCAGACACTCGAGCCAAAAGTTATGAACTTCCAAAGTTTTACTGTCAAACTGTTGACTTTTGTGCCACGTGGCAGCACCTGGTGAAACACGCTCCAATGAAGAGTGTCTCTCTCCTGAGTCACGTTCAAATGGGGAGTGTCTCTCTCTAACGTGCCATGCCCATCTGGGGCGTATTTGACTACTATATTTACTTAAATAATTTCAAAACGACTATATTTTCATAATTTTTTATTAAAAAAAAGTAATAAATTAATTTTCTTACCTGTGTCTACTAGCTATAAATAATTGACGTTTATCTGTAGCTTTCACTGACCACAAGCTCTAACTTACAATTTTAAATACCATTAGCAGAAAGTAAAAAAATAAAATAAAAAGACTTGGTTTAAAAGATGTGTAATAAGTCTTTGTGAGCTTCTTTTTCTTTTTCTTTTATGGTATGCTGATTAAAATTAATCGACTCAGATCATTCTTTCCAATAAAAAATTAAATTAAATTATGTGGGTTTTTTATTGTCAAAGGACAGCGGCATGATCATTTTTTTTCAAGGGGGGGTTTGGTAGGAGGTTTCTTTTAGGATGATTGGAAAAGTTGAGATGGGTTTCCTAGCTGAGTATGTTTGATAGGAGGTTTTAAAAAATTTGCCTTTCATTCGGATTTGCATAGCAATCTCAGTTTATGTGTAAAATTAAAAAAATTTGTCATTTCAGAATACTATCCAGATTGTGGTATTTTCATTACTCCATCAAATAAAAATAAAAAAAAAAAAAAAGCAATGGATGCAAATATCTCTGCTCAAAAAACGTGCCAAAAGAAAGCTATAGGGAGAGAATTTTCTTTATATTTAGTCAGGAGTTAGTTTGGTAATTTTATCTCATTTTCCCATCAATATTTTACCTTCAACCAAATATAGATTCAGAAAATTTAACCCAATTTTCTCGGTAATATTTTGGCTTACCAAACAATTTTTTTTAACTTTCCTACCAAACTCATTTTCCTACCATATTTCTAATACTTGTATTTCCCTGGTAAAAAAAATTTCTCCTCCACCAAACGCCCTCTAAGTACTTTTGTTTTCAATCTTTTTTTCCCCCTTTTGCATGGATTGTCTGGGAAATTTTTTTTTTGTGGTCGAGGACTACCCAATAATGTGATGTTCTTTCTCACAACATCAATTTTTTCTTTCTCTTTCTATTCCTGCTATTTTTTTTTCTTTTCCAATTTTACCCTTCCATTTACACTAAGGGACCACCTAAAAAATGGTGGTCCGAACCACAATAAATAATCTCGATTGTCTGGTATCTCAACTTTCTCTTATTACTTTGCATTTTGTCTGTTTTCACATCCTTTTTCAATTTTAAACGTGCATGTTTATTTGGAATGGATGTTTGGGATGCTAAATTCCTAAGCTTTGTTCCCCAATATATATATATATATATATATATATATATATATATATATATATATATATATGAGGTAGGATCCTTTGACACCGGTGTCAAATTTTAATTTTGACACTTCATCTCAGATCCGTTAGATAAAAAAAGATCAATGGTGTCACATACTTGCAAATCAGAGTCATTGATCTTTTTTGATCTAACGGCTCTAATGAGGGAAGAAGGGAAGGTTTAGGGCAAAAATGCAGAATAGGGTGATGAAAGCTAAAGTTTCTAAGTTAACAGAGAATGGTAAAGATTGACGAAGAAAAGAAATGAGTTTAAATAAGCATGCAGATGAGGGAAAATGAGAGGTTTTTTAGGACGTGGAGGTTAAAGACAGGGAGTTGAAGAAGTGGTGGAATGGGAACGTTATGGAACGAAAGGTCAGGGTGAGTGGTATTCAACTGTTATTGATGGTGGTAAGGAGGTGGAACAGTTTAGGTTAGAAACGTGGGAGAGAGGAAATAGGGTAGGAGCAGTTGCATTAATGGCTGAGGAGACAGTTGCTTTTTCAGGGCACGTTTTCAAAATTTGCAATGAGTACAGATTTGATAACGACTGCGTATACGTAAGTGACTTAGCCAGGACAAGTGTCCTTGTCACTCTTATCTCCTAAGCCAGGGAACGTTCCCTTTGTCTTTTACCTATATAATAATAATAAACTAATTCCTAATAAATAAAATGCAAGCTTACTTAATAAAATAACCTGAAATATAAATTGCATTATAAAGAAATACTATTTATTTACTAAGATGAATGTAAAAAAATAAGAAAAATTATTATATATATATATATATATTTAAATAAATATGGGAATGTGTGGTTATTGAACCACCCCAAAACTACGTTCCTGGAACGGAACGTATTTTATTTGGATTTGGAGTTGAACATCAGACGTTCCCTCCATTTTGGGAGCTGTGTGGTTAAGGTTAACCACCCCAAAACTTTGCTCTTTGTTAGAAAGCAAAGGTATCCACTGGGTTGCCTCCCAATCAGCGCTTAGTTCAATGTCTTTAGCTAGACATGTTACTAACCTCTCAGGTTTATAGGGAGGTTGTTGAGGGAACTTCAGTATCCCCTAGTAAATGGCCTGGTGTCCTGGTGTTAAGGCTAGCAGCTATCTGTCCCAGGTGGGACTCAATGTTTCTGACCATAGCATTGTTCCTGGTAACATATTCTTTGACATAGCTTTCCATGGTGTTGATGCGTTGATCATCTCTTTGGAATGGAGTATAATTGGATCTTCTTTGTGGTTCATATGCTCCATTTCCACTGCTTCTGCCTTGTCGATACTGCTGTTGTTGATTGTTATATGGTCTTTGGCTCATGGGTGGTCTCCATTATGGATTATCGTTCTGATCCTTCACTATGGTTCATCCAGGATTTTGATTGTTGTTGCTTCCTGCAGTCTGGTTGTCTCTGGCCTGGGTGAAGTTTCTATTCCCGAAGTTTTCTGCATAATACACCAAGGCAGTAGATGGACAGTCTGTTGAATCATGAGGTCACCACAGGCTGAGCATGGTTCACTCTCAGTTGCTGTGAGTTGTAAGACTTCCATCCTTGGTTGTTCTTGATCAGCTTTCAGATTCTTCACCTCATTAATAAGGGTGGCCAGTTGGGATTCCATGGCTGTTTGTTTGTCTAATTCTAGCATTCCTGGCTCCTTACTGGGCTCATCCGTTCCAGAGGTCATTGGAGACATCTTTCTGTAGTGCCTTCAATGATTTTGTACTTGGATTCAAGGGTACCTGTAAAGAAATATCCTCATGCAGCAAAGTCTAAATGTGATTGAGAAGTATGATCAATGCCTTTATAGAAAGACTGTAAAACTCCCCAGCTCTCCACCCCATGGTTTGGACATTTTCTGATGATGTCCTTGTATCTCTCCCAAGCTTCATAAAGATTTTCTCCAAGAAACATTCTAAAGTTAGAGAGTTCTGCCCTAACATTAGCTTGTCGAGACATTGGGAGAAACCTTTCTATAAACTTGTTAGAAAGTTCCTCCCAAGAGTGGATGGATCCAGGGGTGAGAGTTTTCATCCATGTTTTTGCTTTTGAGCCTAGGGAGTGAGGAAATAGCCTCATTCTTATACTTTCCTCTGTCACACCCTCAGCTTTGAAGTTATCACAGATGTCTTGAAAGTTTGTGAGGTGTGTGTAAGGATCTTCTGCAGGGAGTCCATGAAAGACTCCAGCTTCCCTGATCATGTGGAACATGATGGGTTTCAATTCAAAATTGGGGGCTGTAGGAAGGAGGATTACTCCCCTCTCTGGCCTGTTCCTGAAAGGAGCATCCAGGGTTCTAAAGTTCTGTTCAGGAGGGATTTCATCATTGTTATTGTTATGATCAGTCATGTTTTTAAAAATATTTTTCCTGAGATTTCTTCTTCTTCTATGTAAAGTGCGTTCTGGCTCAGGGTCAAAGAAAAAATCAGGTATTTCAGTGGAGTGGTTAGAACCTTGTTCAGACTCTTCACTCATAAACCATAAAATAGATAGTATGAATTAGCAGGATATGTGACAAAAAAAAATGAAAGTGAAATATACAGAGTATGTATGTACTTAAAACAATAATATGGACAAAATTTAGTGTATCTACCCCCGGCAACGGCGTCAAAAACTTGTTGGGTTCAAAAGCTGTTGGGTGAAAAGTGTATTATGATGAAGACGTTCCTCAGTCACTAAGAAAGAACACAGTTGTTTCTCTTAGTTTAACCCAAGTGCGCAAGTGCACGCATCAAGTAATAAATGGGAGTATTATGCTCAGATTATCGTTCCCACGAGGATAGAACTCTAATTAATGTCTTATACTATTTTATAAAGAATGAAAATGAAAAGAAAAGATAGTAATTGACCTGTTTGGTCAAACGTTCCCTACTGTCTTGACAACATTCCTCAAGGACAGTAGGTTCAATTAGACAGCAAACAGTTCATCGCTTCGTTATGTATGTTATCCTTCTTGTTTAGGGAAGGATCAACAATATTCATGAGAGTTTTATAGATACAAAATTAAACAAAGAAGAAAAATACAAAATGTAATAACAATAGTCAAGAGACAACAAGGTGGATGGTTTAAAAACAATAATATCAGAAGGAACGGATCTGCTACTCTATTCATAAATAATTATTTTCTCTACTCAATACTCAACACTTTTGTATTTGTTCCAGTCTCTTCCCTGCCAACTCTGATTCCTCAGCTTATAGACTAGATGGCTCACAAGTTTCCATATTCCTATGGCTCCCTTGACTCCAACAGGTACTAGGCACAAGACCTTTGCGTGAACGAGGTGGTCCCTTATTCCTAAGGCAACCAGCAGTATTGTTTCCACAAGACTATCTTCCCCCTCTGGTTAAGATGTCTGAAATCCCTTCCTTATGGAAGATCCTTTCTCAATATGTGTTCGATTTCCAAAGATACACAATGAATATAGAACACTTAACCAGAGAAACACAAAAGCTGTAATACAAGAGTTTCGAAAATAACTCTTTAAGAACTTTTCAGTTTTTCCATTCCACAAATAGTTTAGCCCATGGCTACTAGTTTAAACATAATTATTCTAAACTGAAGTCTCATAGACCCGAGATTCAGTTCAGAGATAACGAGTGAAAAAGAGAGAAATAACACTTGTATTTAATTGAAAACAAATTGATTACAATAAAATGAAAAGTGAAGAAGATGGTTGTTGCTCGTAAGGAGTCTCAAATGGGTGATACAGAAAGAAGAAGAAGTGTTGTCACTTAACTAAAGTTAAAACTATACAAACAAAAACTACAAAAATAAACTAAGTGATCTCTTCTTGAGGAATTCAATCCCTCAGGGATTCGATGGTTGTTGTAACACCTCGTGTGCACTCGGCGTATTAAACATACATATGGCAGTAGCGCAACTAATTAAATACGGAAGCTAACTTTTTCTTTTCAATTATGACGTCATTATTAATAACCCATTTGATTAATTAATCCTTTTTCAAAACATTGCCTATATGTATTTTGCAATAAAAGCTAACTGAAATACCTCATATATATTAAATCAATGTGGCATGGACAATCCCATGCTCACCAAATAAGACAACAAGCCCAACAGAGTCCCAGCTTAAACAATAATATCATGACAATAAGCATAATTCAGCAACTAATCAGATCAGCATAAACTGGCAATAAACAGTCAACTAAGCTCCGACCTCTTGCCGCCCGAGGTCTCAACCCCCGAGGTACCTGAACCTGAAAATGTGCCCCAAACGTGGGGTGAGATCTCTAAAAATAAATCTCAGTAAGACAAGGGATCCTCAATGACTCTTCCGCCCCAAGCTCACTTACAAGTATAATATAAGTTCAGAAATAGTAATTTCAATGCATGTTCATGTTAAGGCATTTATATCATGACAGTATAATCTCTTGCTCAACGAGCTAAAAACTACAACTCATTAATCATCTGATGTATATAAGTGCGGTTCGACTGGACAGGGAACAGGATAGGGCTTATACACGTTTGTTACCTACCCACATGAGGGCGGCTGCCTCATGCCTTGCACACCAGGGTGGCTGCCTGATCGTACAAGTACTAACATCACATTCATACATTACATCAACAACTATAGTGCCTTGCACACCAGGGTGGCTGCCTGATCGTACAAGTACTAACATCACATTCATACATTACATCAACAGATATATCAACATGTCTCAGGAATATATCAATGCATATATCATTTTTATAAAAACATACATGCATATAAACCACCCTCCCATGGAGGTCGGTGGAACAAGCAACTGATTAATCCGAGGACACGAAAGCTTACCTCTAAGCAATCAATCCAAGCCTAAGTCCACACTAGCTCAAGGTCATCAAACAACAGAATCACAGTCTGTTTATACTAGAAATATCATCAATACTCATGCTCTATAATTTCATGTCAAAAGAAATACGTTTTCTTTCTCATTTTCGCTTACTGCAAGCTTTTCTCAAAGCCTTAAGCATTAAACTGTGTTTACTCTTTTTTATAACTTTCATTTCAGATCTTTACTGAAAATTATAATATTTTAATATGTTAAACTAGACATCTCCAGCTTTACAACGACATATTATATGTCTCAATCAGAGTTGTATAACTCTGGTTATGTTTTACGCAAGGTGACTGCTGCAAACAGAATTTTCAGCAACCAAAACGCGACTTAAAATTTACACTGCGATCAAACCACTTATCCAATGACTACGATATTTTACAAGGTTGTAGCCCTATGTGTTAGCTTCACATAGGTTCAAAAGAAACTTGATTTGGAGCTCTGTAGCTCAAGATATTGAATTTTTACTAAAATAGGTTCGTTGTTGTCCAGACCACAATATCGAGATATTGCCAAGGGAATATTAAGATATCGATATCCGGATATCATATTGGGATATCAATATCCGATCCGGATATTTCTGGAGGAATATCCGGATATCAATTTCGGGATATCATATCCGGATATTGGTTTTCCAAAATCGAGATATTTTGCGACAATATGCCAAAAATGCATTTTTTGAGACTTTTTCCTACAAGATTCAACTTTCACCCACAACTGAAGTCCAAGCTACCATTTTCATATATATTCATGCTTGTTTTCATCAAGGTTACTTATTCCTTTCGTTTAACAAGTTAAAAATCCATTCTTTTCAAAGAAACTCAAAGAGAAAAGTTGAGGTTTATACCCAAAGCTTCAAAAACTGCAAAGAGGGATGCTCTTGGAGCTCTCACAACAGCTCCTCAAGTCTGACCTCCCTCAACCACGAAAATGACAACAAGGTTGGCTCTTTCTTCACAAAGCTCACCACTTGGAGCTCCCACAACTAAGGAAATGGTTCCCTCTCCTCTTAGCCAAGAAATCAGCTCTCTCACCCTCACAAGACAACAACCACAACAAAAAAAGATGCAACTTTCCCACTCACAATGATTGTTCATACACACACAAGGTCTTTTGATGAAGAGAATGGAAGAAAAGGTGGTCACTCGGGCTTCTTTTAGGATGAGGAAGGAGATGGCAAGGTGGCTGCTCAAAGGCTCCAGCAAATGCTACGTAGAGGTGCAAAAATCTAACCTAGGATCATATGCCAATCCTATATATAGCCTCATTAAGTTTTAAACACACTGTATTAGCGCTAATAGCTACGCTTAGCATTTTAATCCCAAACTTAGGATTCTGAACCTACTCATTTTTCTAAGATTTGCCATATTTTTATTACATCTTTCGCAGCACCTTTTCGGTACGCGCTTTTACATAGCCAGTATCAGTTCTGGCACCAGTTCTTATTATTTCAACTTGAAACTTGACATAATAGTCCTATATATTATTCTAAGAATATTCCCACATTTATTATAATTTTTCGGGATACTTCATCGGTACGCATTTATACCGTGAATCAAAACTGGTATCTGTACTTTTCTTCAGAAAAACGACTTTCAACATTATTAATCACTTACCATAATTATTAAAGCCTTCTCATAATTATTCGGGTCAATTATGGAATTATTTTCTAATTCTCATATTTATTTAATTAATTTCCTAAATTAACGGTGCGGGTTGTTACAGTTGTCTTCGTTCTGGGACGTCCTATTTACAGGTAGAAGAGTGAATGGAAAACTTGCAAATCTTTTGGAGTCGGTTTCTTGATTGCATGAAAGGGGCGGTGTTAACGGTGCTTTGAGGGGCGCACGAGGCTGGATGAGACAGTTTTTGTTGAGATTTGTCTTTTCTTCTGACCTCCCCATGCCTTGCTTTCCTTTTCGGCCAATAGGAACCGTTTATTCCCTGCTGCAAACATTTCTCCTTCGTTGAGTGCTGCCCACTTGTGTTAAGTTGAAAACTTCTTTTCACCGTTTCTTGAAAAGTGGTAAGAGAGGTTGAGTAAGTGAAGCAGGTGTATTTAATGTTCCAAATCCGTTCCCCTTTTTATATATTTTTCCAAAAGATTACGTCACCTTCTGTTCCACACTGTATTTTTGTAGTAAAGATATAAAATGTGTATTTTTAGTGCTAAAGATGCTAATCAGGTGAGGGAACGAATGGTTTTTTTTTATCAAAATGGGCTTAGATGTGAACGAATTTCGTCCCATCAGTCCTCTACCCAAAAGATGGCTTCTTGAAGCTTCAAATGCCAAAGGAATGACCCCCTCACCACAAACCAATGAACTCAGCTCTCAACCCTCACCATACAGAAACTGCAACACAGAAAAAAGGTATCTTTCTACTTCTCAAAGCTAGTCCACACTCAACAATGGAGTTTTAGTGAAGAAATCAAGAGGAAATGTGGCCTCTTGGAGGTTTTCTTGGTGAAGGAGGGTGGTGGCAAGGTGAAAACACTTAGCTGAAGCACAAGGGTCATATAGGATGTGCAATATGGCCTAGGGTTTTGTGCTACTAAGCATTTATAGGCGCATTAAGTTTTGATCGTCAGTGTTAGCACTAATTGCTTTGCTAATCATTTTAATCTCAAACTTCATATTCTGAACCTAGCCATTTTTCTAGGATTTATCATATTTTTCTTATGATTTTCGCAGCACTTTGTCAGTACGTGTTTTATACGTAGTTGGTATAAGTTCTGACGTCAGCACTCATTATTTTGACTCCAAGCTTGCTATACTTGACCTAGATATTATTCTAGGAATATTCATATACTTATTATAATTTTTCGGGTTACTTCACCGGTACGCATTTATACCGCGAAGCAGAACCGGTATCCACACTTTTCGTCATAAAAACGACTTTCAGCATTATTAAGCCCTTATGGTAATTATTTCAGTCTTCCCATATTTATTTAAAGTCAATTATGGAATTTATCTCTTAAACTCATAATAAATTATTTAAATTCCTAATTTAACGATGCGGGTTCTTACACGTTTTTTCAAGTCTCTCCAAGCATCTTATGCCCGATCTATCTAGAGAATCGATTGCAGAATATATGGAGAAATTGAATGGTGAGTCCAAGATAACACAGTAGTGTTGCAACGCTGCCATGCAGCAAACGAAGGATCCATGGTTGGAGGTGGTTGTAAGCTTCCATCAATGAAGCCAATTTTATTCTTCGACAGCAACACCATGGACATAGCTCGAAACGAGACGTGATAGTTCTTTCCATCAAGTAACTCGAGACTAGCACTTGTGAGGGGCTTTCACTTGGATGGAGGAAATATAAATGAGAAGGATTCATGACAAAATCAAAAGCCAACCTCTGATTCGCCATTGTTGAAAGCTTGTTGTTGTTGAAACGATAACAGAAGAATAAGAAACGAATGGAGAATCAGAGCTTCTTGAGAAGCTTTGCTACTATTTTATGAGAGGAAAATCTGATATATTCCATGAATGAATATCTGAATACAATCATCAAAACAAATATTACATATATACACTCTTGGATATGAGAGGATAAAAGACTAAGCTATTCAACTAATCTCCGAGAATCTAGGAATTGATTAACACACTCCACATCAGCAAACTAACTTCACATCAACTAAAACTAGATGCCACGTCACACGTTAACTACCCTTTGCATTACTTTCATCAGCAGCACTGGTATCACCCTTTGCATTACTTTCATCATGTGTATACTTCAACACTTCTTATGCTCTTAAAGAGCTTTATAAGCTATTAATTTTCTATTTCTACTCCCTAATTATATTGTTTTGTTAGACTTTCGTTTATTGCAAAAAATTCTCCCTTGCTACATTTGGAGGAGTTTATATTACGTCAGCATAGTTGATTGTAGAAAATTCTCCATTATTGCCATTCGAGGAATTTGTATCGTGTCTCAATCCCGATATAGCTGATTACTCTCTTGGATAGGTTGGTGATCATGGCCTTGCTTATTTGCTGCATGTCATATCTATCTAGGACATGATAAATAAATTTTAAAAAATTATTATTAAAATAAATTTTTTCCCCAATTCTATTGTTCAATCTGCCACAAAACTTTGAATTTTTTATTTTATTTTTCTACCAATTTATCAATTAATTAACTGATTTAGTGGGGACACAGCTTTGGTACCAAATTTTTAACATAAATGTATTGGAAGAACTCCAACATCATATTCACTAAGTGTGTGTTCAATTCTCATATAATGAAAAAAAAAAAAAAAAACTCCAACATCGTCCACTTTTCTCGATTCAAATAAATTGATGATTAGGATAATGAAATCTGTGTAGTCTGCACGTCAAAAGCACAAGACACGTGTCAGTTAAATTTCTGTTAAGAGCTTTTTAATATTTTCCCCAAGGCAAAAACTTGGAAAATTAGCTTCGGAGCTGTCCGTACGTAGCGTCGCCACCACGCATCACGCACACCTATTCCATGCCGCCATGAGTCCATGACCTCAATTTTTAAACGAATACTATTATTTTAAACTTTTTATTCATCCAAGAAAAATTAAATTACTAAAAGTCGTTTCCGAGAAAACAAAAATTAAAAACGTGTGGCATCAAATTAAAGCGAGTACATATAAGGCATGTATGAATATTGAATTCTATTCTTAAAAACAATTTTTTAACTTTTAGAATATAAGAATAAAAAAATTTACTAGATAAAGTATGTTTTATAAAAATAATTCTAAAATTATATTTAGAATTAAATTTATAGAACATATTTATTTATTTTTATTTGTTCTTTAATTTTTAATTTTAAAATAACAAATTCCTTTTTTATAAATTATTCAACAAAATAATTTTAAGGAAAAAAAAAAAACACAAACCCATAGTTTCGTTCTCGAGCGAGTGGGATGTGTTTTAACATTGAAATGTAAATTATCGCCGAGTCATTCTCATTCTCACTCTTCCCCCGCTTTTGAAGCTTACCTGTAATAACAATGCCACGAGAAAATAAAAAGTTTTTCTCAATTCAAGTTATATCGCGGGTCGACGATATTTTCAATTTCACTTTCGAGAATTTGCTTTCTCTCTCCTTGTCTATGACTGTGACTCCATCTTCTTTTTTTCACTAATAATTATTAAAAAAATTAATATTCATTTCTAAACCTAGAATCACATTCTTCGTTCATTTTGCATGTCAATCTGATCAGATTCTGAAGTCAATGGTTTTGATTTGAGAGTTGAAGATAAGCTTCTTTGCAACCCTAGCTTTTTTGTTCTTCAGGTATTCCTATTTCGTTTTCTCTTTTATTATTATGTCCATTGATAATTGATTCCATTTTGCATATATATAATTTTATTATATTATTATCAAAAAAAAAATTTAATTAATGGTTAATATTATACATCCCCATATTCTGATTTATTTTTATTTTTTTCATTTTACTCGCTTCCATTCATGGAACCAAAACCCTAGAATGCGTTGATTTTCTTGCTTTTTCTTGCAGAGTAGGTTGATTTTCTCGAGGAAAAGAAAATCTTGTTTTAATGGGCACGGTGGAGACTCGATCGAAAAACACATCTGGGTGTTCATCGCCTTCGCCAGAAAATGATAAGAATGAGCTCAGGGAAGCTCTGTGCGCTTTGAAGAGTGGGGCTCCAGAAAACGGGGATGGTTTCTCTGGCCATGGAAACAAAGGTTTTGGTGATGGTGGGGTTGTTGAAGTGGTGAAGAGCAGGGTCTTTGAGACCAAGGTTTCGGTTCAGAGGGATTTTGTAGGGAGAGAAGCGGAGGATGGTTGTCAAGGTTTGGCTGATTCTGAGATGAATGGGGTCTCCTCTTTGTTGAAGATGAGAGAAAGTGGTAGGAGCTTGAAGTTGTCTTATGCCGGTGGGAAGGACAAGAAAAGTGGGGATGATGAAGATGATGACCAATATGGGAAAATTGTGACTATAGATGTTCCAATTGCAGATACAAGTGAGAACAAAGATTTGGAAATGGAAGATTTGGGTGAAGAAGTATATGATGGATTTTCTGTTGGTGATTTTGTTTGGGGTAAAATTAAGAGTCATCCCTGGTGGCCTGGCCGAATTTATGACCCTTCTGATGCATCAGATTTTGCTTTGAAGCTGAGACAAAAGAATAGACTCCTTGTGGCTTACTTTGGGGACGGAACCTTTGCTTGGTGCCATCCTTCTCAATTGAAGCCATTTGAGGAGAACTTTGAGGATATGGTGATGCAGAGTAGCTCCAGGGCTTTTGTCAATGCTATACAGGAAGCTGTAACTGAGGTTGGAAGGCTTTTGGATTTGAAGATGAGTTCGTTTGTTGCAAAGAAAGCTGGGTCTGAATTTACTCTGCCTTTGGCGAACAATTCTGGAATCAAGGAAGGAGTTCTTGTACCTGAAAATGGTATAGAGAGACTTTCAGATGTTCTGATTGATCCAGCAGAATTGCTTTTCCGAGTGAAACAAATTGCAGAAATGATAGGTATTACTAGTATTCTCGAGCTGGAAATATTAAAGGCTCGGCTTTCAGCATTTTATAAATCAAGAGGAGGTTATAAATTACCTATTTATGAGGAGCCCCAGCCGATTCCTGGACTTGAAGAAAGTTTAATGGATGAAACAGTGGATGTAGGTAGGAGTGAGGGTGCAGTGGAAGCTCCCGTCCAGGGGCCATTTGAAGAGGACTACTCTACCTTGCCAGTGACCCCAAAATCTGGTGAATCGAGCCATTCTCATGGGATTTCAGGAAATAGACCAAATCATAGAATTAAGCAGAAAAGCATTGCTGAAATTATGGGGGAGGACAAAGATGTTAATACCAAAAATAAGGAGGGAGATGCAACTGAAAAAGCGATGATTAGAAAGAAGAGGAAAGGTAATGAGGATGCAATGGCGTCTAAACCAGTGGAGAAGAAAAAAGGTTTACTTCTAAGTACTGATAGAAGCGTGGAAAGTGCTGAAAATGATGGCAGTGGTGGCAAGGAGAACGGTGACAAGGGATCATTGCTGCAGTTGAAAGAGAAAAAAGAAGCTTTTGGTAATGAAAACGCTAGCAGTGGGAGCAAAAAGGAAACTGATCAAAAAGGAAAGGCCAAAGAACAAAATGAGAAGGGTTCTTTGGCAAGAGAAAGGAAGAAAAGCAAGTACTTGTCCCCTCCCTTCACTATTCCAATCAGAGAGCATAGGAAAAGAGATGTAGAAACAGAATCCCCAAAACTTTCCAGCAAAGCTCTATTAAAACCAGTGACCAGAGCTTCGGACCAGCTTCTCAATTCCCCTGCATCTTCAAAGTATAATGATGAGGCATCTCAAAAAAAAATTCCCGAGGAACTTGCCATGGCACGGGACCTTCCTGGTAGCTCAAATTACCAAACACCAGAAGATGATGAGAACAAGACTATCGATACAGCAAAAATCCAGGTTTCTTCGGGAGAAGTTCTGTCTGCAGTTCGCTATGCAGCTATTAGTCCACAAATTCCTTGGAATATTAAATCTCTTGCAAAAATTGTGGACTTTATTTTTATCTATAGAAGCTCATTATATCACCATGGATCCTACTACAAAGTATACAAGAAGCATCAAGCTGGCAGGAAGAGAAAGAAGCCAGACTCAGATCCTGGGATACTGAGTAAAGATCAAAATCAAGCTGATCATATATCACCTAGTAATTATTCAGAGTCGAAAAAGAGAAGAAGGAAGAATGAGTCAACTTCAGGCATGCCCGAAGAGAAGCAATCTAATGTAGCTAAGACTGGGACGAAGGGGACTGATGAAAATGCTTCAGCTGCTGCCCTTTTTGTCTCATTTGGGTCAGGTTCCTCTCTGCCTTCAAAATCTGATCTTATCCAACTGTATAGTAAGTTTGGAGCTCTGGATGAATCAGAAACAACCATGTTCTTTAGCAACCACACTGCTCGAGTGTTCTTCCTCAAAGCTTCTGATGCTGAAAAGGCCTTAAGCCATTCACAGAACATGAGCCCCTTTGGATCTTCCGAAGTCAGTTTCAGACTCGAGTATCTTTCTGCAGGATCCAAGTTTGGAGAACATGGTGAAAAATCCAAGTCCAAAACTTCTTCAGTGAAGAAGAAAGGCAAAACTCCAGCCAAACCATCTGATTCACTGTCACCAGATAGTGAAGCATCCAAATTGAACTACATAAAGCAGAAACTTCAGGGTCTAACCTCAATGCTGGAAGCATCGGATGGTAAATCACTGGATATGAATGCAAAATTAGAGAGAGAGATGAAAGGGCTTTTGGAGGATGTGAACAAAATGGTTGAATCTTCTTCGTCCTAGATATACATGGAATAGTAGCAATTATGTAGCTACTCATAAGGGTAGGTTTATGATATGCCATTTCCTTAATAGTGGTCTGTCTTTATTTGGGGGTCAATTTGTTTGTCTCATTCCTGTTCCTAGCTTTATTTAAGAGGTAAAATTGCTCATACCGGTTTGTTCTGTAGGATATATAACTTGTTGCATGAATAGTCTGTATAGAGACCGACATCCGTCTAGATTATTCTGTCTCTTATGATAGTGGTGAAAACAGCTTTTAAGGATCAAAACTATAATAAATTTTTTTTTTGTTTCCTTTTATGTCTGAAATACTTTAATTCTGCCATAGAAGCGACGCTTGATGTTGATTGAATAGGAAAAGAGATGGTGGAACCTTTTTTCAGAAATTTCATGGTGTGTTGGCAAATACTTAAGATTTTATGATGATCCTTAATGTTGGAAAGTCTGACCGGCAGTGATCCCAAGATTTGGTGGTGTTGAGCACATAAATTAATACATGTGGCTACAAAAAGATGTATTGTTCACCTACCAAATCTCAGTGGCCGCATAAATTATTTCTGTTTGGCTGTTATGGATATAGTATAAAGAGATCTATTGGCTATGCAATGTAGTTCAGTACTTGGCAAGGTTATAATTATTTTTTGCATGTGAAGTGTTGATTGTTAATAAATGACAAATGATATACTTATATCATCCAACCACAGTTTTTCATTTTAATTGTTGATTGGTATAAAATGACAAATGATTAATATAAGCAGCTTATAATTTTTTTCTCGTTTTTTCTTTTTATCTGTGTTTTTCAACCCATGTTAAAGTCAGTTAGCCGCCATAATCTCTGTAGTGAAGGAGCAGAGTGCAGATATAAGTGGTCAAAGTAAGAAAGATATTACAGGAAATAGCAATGGAAAGTGCATACCCTTCTGAATCTCTTGCTGACGAAATCATTTTTCTAAAAAGTGGTTTCTTCAATTTCTGTGCTGATGCTGCATATTTTGAGACAAGCTGCTTTGAAGTGTGTTTTTTTTTTAATAATAAATAAAGTATATTTATTTTTTATTGAATTTAAAATATATAATAATTTTAATTCATTCCTGTGGCCATCCTCTATTATCCACTTATCTGTCTTATGATCTGCCAAGCAAGTTGGCATTTTATCAATGCCCCTTTCACCATCTAGTTATTTCAATAGCACCAATATGTCAACGTCAGATCATAAATCATCTAATAGGGAGATCCAGCTTTCCTTGGAAAATACGTTTCACCTTCCTCCTTTTTTCACCAAATTAGTTGAACCTCTTTGTTATCAAATTTTAATGTAAGCAAATTGCTGATTTTAGAACTAAAACATCCCGGTTTGCTCACAGAAAAAAGGAAAACACTGATATTTTCACATAACATAGAGGACTGTATCCAATTAATTTGTCAAGTGAAACCATTTTTTTTGTTAATTCAGAATGATACGTTCTTCAATGTTTCTGTACTTTTAGGAAAGAGAGAGAGAACACACACGAGGAATAATGAAAAAGACTTATTGACCAAACATCCTTGATACAGATTATAAGAATCTGAACGCTTTAACTAGAGGTCTTGAGTTTGAGTTCTGACAACGAAAAAAAGAATTTGAAAAAGCTTCTCTGTTTAATAGGGTCCAATAAGTGCTCGAACTCGATATAGTACTAAGAATGAACTGTTCAATTTCTATCCTAACTTACAATTCTATCACTAGCTACCTCACTAACTATTAACAACTATTTGTGATAACTGCACCATAATAGTTTAATTGAATACATAGATGCCCTTAATTTCTTTCATCTCTTTGAGCGTAATATCACTTACCCCTATTAGAAAGGACCTTGTCCTCAAGGTTTAGCGAGGAAAAAAATGAAAGATTCTGTTTAGTCCCAAGGAAAACAATCCAAGTATTCGTTCTGACCTGACAACATAGACAACATGAAGTGGAAAATGGACATCATGTAGTATTGTAGTGGAATAGAGGACACTCTTTGCCTTGACTTGACATCATCAAAATGCGGGCACGCTTTGGAATGTATCAAGCAAGCCTTGCATCTCTCCTAATGACCCAACTCAAAATAAAGAATCCCCATGCGAATGCAGATCAACCGTTTTGGTCCTTCCAGGGCATGGGTTGGATATGACTCAATGTGATCAAGAGACAACTCAAAGAGAAACAACATCAACAGTGAACGCGGATCAATTGTTTCAGTCCTTCCATGGTTGTTTAGGTTTGGGATATAATAACCATAATGATTAAATAGCATTAACTGGAGAATGTAATGAAGAATGAGTTTAAATTGAATATACAATCTCACAGTTTTAATAATACAAATTGAAGCACTATCAATATATGATTTATGATAAGATGAGCTCAACATATCAAATATATGTTATGCAAGTGTATGATCAACAAAATCTATGAAGAAAGCCTGAAATAATGATTCAATAGGGTTTAATATAGGTTAGAAGTGTTGGAGATGAGTATTTATTAGTTTCCAACAAAACATAAATGTTTATAGTCGTTAGAACACTTTTTGAAAAGTGCATATCTAGATATATATCAAGGCATATCTTGATGTAACACCTTCACATATCCAGATATATGACAAGGTTGTATCTCGATATGCATATTTGGATATATGACAAGGTTCCTTATACGCTTATCTTAATATCTTCTTTCACATATATGGATATATCATGAACATGTTAATTTCACTTCAAAAAAGTATTCATTTCAATTTAAAAACTTTTTAATATTTTAGGCATATGTAATTGACTCTTCGACATCATAACTTGAAGACACATTAAACCATTTTCTATCTATTTTCAAAAGATTTATCCAAGGATTTCATGCACTTTGAAAATATGCCACTTTGAAAAATTCAATTTTGAAAACATTTTGAGCTCATACAATGCAATTCAACATGTACCCTTCCATTTGAATCTAAGTCCCAAAAACATAATCTAATGTGGAATAACGACTTCATGCACTTTGAAAATATGCCACTTTAAAAAATGCAACTTTGAAAGCACTTTGTGCTCATGCAACACAGTTCAACATGTACCCTACATTTAGATCTAAGTTCCCAAAAATATAATCTAATGTGAAAAAAGGACTTAGCTTATTGAGTTGTTTATTGGATCTTTGAAACTCTTTTTGAACTTGATGCTTGACTTGTTGAGTTCGCAATACTTTGATACTGGTTGGATTTGCTTATTAGATTATCTTCTCAATACTTTTGATTCTTTGGTTTATTATATTATTGAGTTCATGTTGTCACTTTTTTTTTTGGTAACCATGTTGTCATTTTATTGTCTTATTATTGTTATCCAATTGTTATCTCATTTGATTTTGGTTCATCGTTCTTACTTTGTTGCCATCAAGACTCATCTTGTATGACTTCATCATGCATCTATAACCTACACATATGAATAATGTTTTTTCTTTTGATTGAAGCTCTTTTTTTTTAGAGTAAACACCCTTTTTGGTCCCTGACAATATCCACGAAATCCATTTTAGTCCCTGGCAATAAAAAAGGACCAAATTGGTCCCTAAATTACAAAAAAAAGGGTCACGTTAGTCCTTCTGTCAACTCCTCCGTCACGGTCAAACTAACGGTGCCAATGTGGCACGTTAGTGTGATGACGGGACTTGGACGGTTGACACCTTGGATGGGCAAACGACGACGTTTTGTGCAAATGGGTTCCCAGCTTTGGAAAGTAGAGCACGACGTCGTTTCTTGGTTGATGATGAACCCTAAAAAATAAAATCCCCAAAATGCTGAATCGAACCTTCAACAGACAAAAACCCTCGAATTGATGAAGCTAACCCTAAACATGAAATAAGCCCCCAAAATCTGTGGACGTTGATGATTGTTTGTTTCAATATGACTGTCATGACATTTGTTTGAGTCAATTTTTTTTTGGGGGGAGGGGGTTCATGAACTACGATTGCACCCCTTATAGTATATATGTACACTTTCTAAAGCCCAGACCCCAACATCTTACTCAATGCATTATGATTAAAACCAATTTTCAGGACCCCTTACATCATTTGTGGGTTTGAAATTATAAGCATTAATTGACTTGTCATTTTTCATTGAATGAGGTGATGATTGATCATTATGTTTATCAAGAGTGGGCATTTGTCTTCTGAATCTCTATTACTAGCAAATCTTAAAAGTTTAGATTGATTGTGTTTTACCGTTCTTCTAGATATTTAAAATGATTATGAGATAGCATTGAGGGTATGAACTTTTGTACCAACGTTTATCAATGGAGACAAAAGAAGGTGCAATACATGTTTCATTCTGGTAGGAGGTTGCGTTCTATATATACTTTAATAATGTCTAAGAGATTAGAATTGTGTTACGATCCAATTATAAAGTATGTGACTTGAAGTGATGTGAGATTTTTATGGACTCTGAATTTTCTACCTTAATATAGCTAGTGTTTGGAATAAAGGCCACTCATATCAATTGATACCAGAGCTTCCACTATATCTTTCATGCACAAGTTAAATTCTCATTCAACTGGAAAATTCAAAGCACGTATTCTGCCAAATGTTATATTTGATTTGGTTTATTCTCAAAAACAATTAATGAAGGAAACTAGAGAAATCCAATAATTGAAAGTGGTGGATATGTAATTTATTTGAACTAGAACTTTTCAGGAGTGACGTAGAAATAGGACAGAGTGGGGGCCTTTGATTGAGAACGCAGTAGGCATTGACCGATTAGAATGAATGGGGTTGGTTCAAGTGATATATATTTGATTTTGTTTAAGTAAGGTTTTGGCTTCAAATTTTTATAAATGCTAATGACATCCATTATGGTCCTGGAGTAATTATTGTCATGACATTTGTTTGTTTCAATATGACTGTCATGACATTTCTTTTCATTCGTTGCACTTGGCTATATTCTGGACATGCATGTGATGCACAAAAATATTTAACTGACATATGTATTTTTAACTGAGTACTACATTTATTCTTGTTGAACAAACTGGACAGCAAGCAATATCTGATGTAATGCAGGTCTGTTTTGTTGATTTCGACTGCACATCAACAACATACAAGTATGTGCCTATTATTCTCTGCCTATACAGGGTTGATGAATGTTCCAGCAATGCAGTGTTCCGGCTCTTATGTTCCAGCCATTCTGTTTTATGTTTTTTAAACCCTGAGTTATGAAAGTGTAGTTCTTGGACCTCCAAGTCATGTGTTATGCACTTTTGTTTTGTAATCTCGGACTACAAGTGTTTCAATCCCTCATGTCCTATTTTTCTCTGGTCAGGGACCAATAAGGGCCCCGAGCTGTTTGTCAGGGACTAAAATGGCCCTCGTGTAGTTTGACAGGGACCAAATTGGCCCTCGTGTTTTGGCATGATTAACAAATGTGCATAACAATATGGAACTTCTGTATCAGCTTATGCATCTATATCTGTACATGGATGGTTTGTGATACAATGTAGCAAACTAGCATCCAGTACTGCAGTAGTTGATACACAAATATATGATACTATACACAACCAGATTCAAACCAGATACAATCTAGCATCCAGTACTGCAGTAGTTGATACACAAATATATGATACTATACACAAACAGATTCAAACCAACACAGAATGCTCCATATAATACAACCTTCTTCATTAATTGGTATAACAACAGAACTGATAACTCATTACACATCATTGAAGGAAAAATACATTGGGGTAACTTCTTTTGACTGTTACCACACTAACAAAAAACATACACAAGATAAACACACCAACACAAACAGCACCTAAGACCCTAGCTTTCCTACCAACATTTCTAATTTGGTTGTCTATCATATCTAACTCCTCCACCATCTTCAGGTATACATCATTCAGTTTTCTTTCCTACCAGCAAATGTCATGATAGTCATATTGAAACAAACAATCATCAACGTCCACAGATTTTGGGGGCTTATTTCATGTTTAGGGTTAGCTTCATCAATTCGGGGGTTTTTGTCTGTTGAAGGTTCGATTCAGCATTTTGGGGATTTTATTTTTTAGGGTTTATCATCAACCAAGAAACGACATCGTGCTCTACTTTCCAAAGCTGGGAACCCATTTGCACAAAACGTCGTCGTTTGCCCCATCTAAGGTGTCAACCGTCCAAGCCCCGTCATCACACTAACGTGCCACATGGGCACCGTTAGTTTGACCGTGACGGAGGAGTTGACAGAAGGACTAACGTGGCCCTTTTTTTGTAATTTTAGGGACCAATTTGGTCCTTTTTTATTGCCAGGGACTAAAATGGATTTCGTGGATATTGCTAGGGACCAAAAAGGGTGTTTACTCTTTTTGTTATTATTGTCACTTTGTTATCATCAAAACACATCTTATATCTATAAAATTAACATTTAGGGCGTGCATGACAATCTTTCCGGAATCAATTCTTTTTTAATTTCTGTTCCCGGGAACAAAAATGGATAAGAAATTCGTTTGGTAAAACTGGTTTATTTTTTTGTTCCCGGGATGAACCGGTTTAATTTTTGTGCTGGGGAACAGGAAAAAGAATAAAAAAATTTCTACTTTTTTGTTCCCTGGCACAAAATAAGAAAAATGAGAAATGCTTATCCCTCTCAATATCTCTCCACCATCGTACCACTAGTGTCGTCGTCACCACCCCTCACCACCACGATGCCACCACCACCACCACCTCCACCTATCACCACCATCACCACCACCACAACTACCGCCGCCACCACCACCACCGCCATTATCACCGTCACCACCACCATCACCACTACCGCCCTCAACCACCACCGCCATTATCGCAACCACTGTCGTCACCGCCACCATCAACATCACACGCCACTGCCACCACCCTCATCGCCATCACTACCACCACCACGACGCCACCATTACCATCACCACCATGTCACCAATCACCACTACTATTGCCGCAGCCACTACCGTCACCATCACCGTCGTCGCTGCCGCCGCCGCCAACCACCACCACCACCACCATCGTCACTGCCATTACCGTCACCACCACCACCCCCGCCACTACCATCACCACGCTATTGCCACCACTACCACCACCACTGTCACCTACCACCACCGCCACCGCCGCAGCCACTACCACCACCACCACCATGATGCCTTCACAACCACCACCATGCCACTGCTACCATTGTTGCTGCCACCAACCACCATACCCACCACCATTGTCGCAACCACTGTCGTCACCTCCACCACCACCATCCCCACCACTACCACCGTCGCTGTCACCATTACCACCGCCATCGTCGCATCCGCTGCCGTCTCAACCACCACCAATATCTTCACCACGTCACTGCCACCACCACTATCGTACCGCTGCCGCCACCACCACAACCACACCATGTGAAAAGGAAAGTGATGATCCAGAATTTATTTATATTTAATAGGAATTATTTTTTATTATATTATTTGTTGTGTTATCAAACACAATTCTCATTCTCGGAACAAAAATAGGACATGTTATCAAACACTTTTTTTTCTCAGAAACTGTTCCATGGCACAGAAATAGAAAAGAATTGTTTCTTTTCAGAAACAGTGCTAGGGAATAGAATGGTTGTCATGCACACCCTTAAAGTACCTTTTTTCACATAATGTTTGGATGGAAACACTTATAAGCTGAATAATATCTTAGTCAAATTGTTCTTATAATTTTTTATTTGTTTACACATTGACATTTTTTAATTAGAGAAATTTTATGAAATTATTTATTTATTTTACACAAAGATAATGACTGAATAAATTAGGAAATAAACGATACATAATGATGAAAATTCATAATCACTAATAACCAATCATTAGCACTAAGAAAAAAATTAGACGGGCTTGTTAATAAGTTAATAATTATTCTAATTATAAAAATGTTAAAATGTGACGGTATGTATGCATTTGATAATAATATGAAAATTTTTTATATACTAACATGAATTTAAAATAAATTATTTAATAATATAATAATATACAATAAGATAATATAATAATTTTAAGAAGAATGGGTTAAAGTAATCTCAAGCAAAGTTAATTACAATATTAACTACTTGACGATTTGGAATCTCTCTCTCTCACGCTCTCTCTCTCTCTCTCTTTCTTTCTCTCTCTCTATATATATATATATATATATATATATATATATATAGAAATATATTGTAACAACCAATTAGTGTTACTACCAATGTTATTACCAATCAATTTTACTGTTAGAGCGATTATGTTGATTCAACGGTTATATTTATTTCCATCTTTGTATGGTTCTAATTTCCTATATTTAATGGGAAAAATAAATCTTATGTTGTAGAAGAATTCTAATCTCATGTCATAGATACATCAAGTGTGGGACCCACCTATTAAAAAAAACAAAAAACAAAAAAATTAGTGGCACACATTTTTATGGTGTGTGTAGGAAGAGTTTGTTTTCTCATGCAACATGAGAAAAACAAACCTCATATCTATTTTCACCTTTGTATAATCATTATTTGTCATATTTAATGCTTTCACATTAAATATAGAGAATCATTTCCATACAAAGGTAAAAATAAATATAACTGTTTGATCAACATAATCGATCTAACGGTGGAATTGATTGGTAGTAACATTGATAGTAACACTAATTGGTTGTTACAATATCCTACCCCTGTATATATATAGGTAAAATCATTTATGCAGCCGCTTTACGTAGAATAATGACAAGTGTATGGTTATGATTCCCCACATTTAATGCTTTCATCTTTTGTATGGTTATGATTCTCCGCATTTAATGCTTTCACGTATATATATGGCAAGTATTTAATTGCTGCACGTACAGTAGCTGCAGAAATGTAAACCCCATACAAATACTTGCCATATATATATACGTGAAAGCATTAAATACGAGGAATTATAACCATACAAATATATGGGGTTTACATTTCTGCAGCTGTTGTACGTAAAGCAATCAAATATTTGCCATATATACGTGAAAGCATTAAATGCGGGGAATCATAATCATACAAAAGATAAAAGCACTAAATGTGGGAAATCATAACCATACACTTGTCGTTGCTGTACGTAAAGCGGCTGCAGAAATAATTTTACCTATATATATATATAGGGCTTATTATTTCTCAAGCTGCCGGAGATAACTTTATCTCCGACTACTAAATCATAACCGTACAAAGATGGATCAATGGTGATAAAGAAAGAGAGAGAAAATGAGAATCATAACCATTAAAAGGTGAATCAATAAATATAAGGAAATAAATAATCAAAACGACGTAGTTTTGGGGTGGCCGGAGATAAACTTATCTCAAGCAGCTTGAGAAATATTTTTTCCATATATATATATATATATATATATATATATTATGGGATATGTTATTCTACCTACTATTTTTTCTACCTACCTCTGCCTACCACCCTCAACACTGCTAAATCAGAATCTGAACTAAAATTTATCTTTCTTTCTCTTCTTCTTGAGATTCTGATCTAATGGTGTTGGAGAGTGGTAGGCAAAGGTAGGCAGAAAAAATGGTAGGTAGAATAACCTATATATATATATATATATATATATATATATATCTATATATATATAGGTCAGGATCATTTTACACCAGTGTAAGTTACACTCTTAATCTTGTCCGTTAATTTCACTTATATCTAAGGTCTCAAATTTTTTAATAATGTGAGTCATTGGATACAAGTGGATCAATGGTCAAGATTGACTGTAAGACTTCTAACTCTTACACTGGTGTAAGAATATCTTGCCCTTATATATATATATAAAGGATTTGCTAAAATTGATAAGATACTGCAAAGGAATGGTAGATGCCTCTTGGATTATCCACCAATGCCTCAAATAATCAGTAAATCTTTGCTTGATATTCAAAATAGATTAGTGCTTGGTGAATTATTGTATGATATATTTTCTTTGTCAAAAGAGCATAAAAGACTGATGAATTCCCTCACCGATGAACAGAGAGTTATTTATGACAAGATAATTTCAGTAGTTTCAGCTGGTACAGGGGGATTCTTTTTTCTATACAGTTTCGGTGGTACATGAAAATATTTATTTGGAATACTTTGTCACCATGTGTTAGATCAAAAGGTGAAATCGTACTTACTATTGTTTCTAGCGAAATTGCTTCCCTCCCGTTTCATGGAGGACGAATAACACATTCTAGATTTTGTATTCCTATTCTAATCATTGAAGATTCAACCTGTAATATAAAGCAAAATTCTACTTTTGCTGAGTTTCTATAAAAACAAAGTTAATTTGGGATGAAGCCCCAATGGTACACATATTTTGCTTTAAGGCTCTAGACAGAACATTTAAAGATGTTATTAGATTTTCTGATGCCAATTGTGTTGATAAGCCATTTGGTAAAAAAATCGTTGTTCTAAGAGGTGACTTTCAACAAATATTACATGTTATTCCTCATGGTAGTAGACAAGAGATAGTTAATGCAACTATTAATTCTTCTCATCTTTGGTCTCGTGGTCATTTATTAACTTTGACTAAAAACATGTGTCTTCATTTTGAAAGTAACATTCACAATTTGATCGAAAAAAAATATTTTTCTGAATGACTTTTTAAAGTAGAGGATGGTGATATTGGAGATGATGTTGATGGAGAATCTATTGTAACAATTTCAGATGAATTATTGATTAAAGAATTAGAAGATCCCCTCTCGGATATGGTTGATTTTGTGTACCCAAATATGTTGGATCGTATATTAGACCATACATTCTTTAAAGAATGTGCCATTTTAACTCCTAAATTGGTTGATATTGCTATGTTAAACGAGTACCTAATGACTATGATTCCAGGTGAAGAAAAAAACATATTTGAGTTTAGATAATGTTTTGAAGCAAAATAGTAATTATTTACTTGCGGATGACGAATTCTCACTTAAGATCTTAAATATTTTCTCGTGTTTGGGGCTTCCTGATCATAAATTAACTTTGAAGGTTAAAGTTCTGGTTATGTTGTTGAGAAATATTGATCAGTCAAGAGGTTTATGCAACGACATAAGATTGCTTATTTCAAGATTGGACAATCATGTTGTTGAGGCAACTATTCTTACAAGAAGCAATATAGGAGAAATTGTGTTAATCCCACGAATGACGATGAGCCCATCAAGTCATATATTTCCTATAAATCTCCAAAGAAGACAATCCCACGAATGACGATGAGCCCATCAAGTCATATATTTCCTATAAATCTCCAAAGAAGACAATCCCACTTGTCGTTTCATTGCCATGACTATCAACAAGAAGGACAATTGCTTTCTCGTGTTGGAATTTGTCTGCCTAAGCCTGTCTTCACTCATAGGCAATTATATGTGGCACTAACAAGAGTGAAGAGCAAACATGAATTGAAGATATTAATACTTGTGATAATGGTTGTGTTACAAATAGTAACTTTAACATTGTATACAAGGAAGTATTTCAAATATTAGTGCAGTTGAATTGGTTCTGTCTACGAGGAGATAATATTACTATTTAGTACAGGTAAAAACATAAAAAAAAATTGCATCTTTGTAACTTTTTAAATTATCTTTATTGCCATTTCGGTTGTGGTTGGGTTTGTTTTATTCAAGTTTTCAAATTATCTTGGCCATTGTGATATACTACATATACAAAAAGTATGCAACTACCTTTTACTCTTATAAAGAAATGTGTGCATAATAGTAAAGTAAATAAATAAATGAGGTATCAGAATTTGGACTCCAATTTTAAAATGCATACTAAAAAATTTCATTTGGAAGTGTCTGGTACAATTATAATTCTAGAGCCGCATTGTTTCGAATTCCGTTGTTGTTATTTGGAGAGCAAGAATATTATGGGCATTTACTGTAATTTTTTTGAACTACCATGTAGTTATTTGCCTGCTGCCTTGACTTGAGTTTTTTTTATGCCTTCATGTGTATATATTGGTGTACTTCATGAAACAATACCTTTTCTCTTAGGTAGTGTTTGGTTGAAGATTTATTTTGAGGTTGATGGGAAAGTGTAACTGGATATTGAAAAATACCACGTTTGGTTCTAGTTTTTTTAAAAAATACTAGGCAAATAGGATAGATGGAGAAATGACTTTTGTGTTGATTTTTGGATGAAATTCTCTGTTACAGAATACCACTTGAGATGTGGTATTTTGAGATAACTGGAGAAGTGAAAAAACAGGTGTGAAGTTTCTCCCGAACATAGATTTTGCAAATTTAAATAAATTTCCCTGGTAATATTTCGGTCAACTAAACAACTTTTTTTATATTTTCCTACCAAACTCACTTTCCAACCATTTCCCTAGTAATTACATTTCTCTAGTATTCAAAAAATTTCTCCTCAACCAAACGTCGCCCTATAGATGTTATCGTCAAATGATATATACCACATTATGTGAATTCTAATAACTTTATTGTGATGGTCACAGGTAAAAAAGTCAGATTTATTAAGACATGATACAACACCTATTGCTTATACCTCATACATAATTGAAACTGTAAGCTTCGCCTATGTTTCCGTTGACTTTTCTACTTCCTTTATGCATGCTCAGTATAATAAGAAATTATTAATATTTTAAATTATCAGTACTGAATATCGATTTCAGCAACGTGGAGGGTACAAAGCTCAAAAATCATTTTGAACCACCGATCATCTAATCGACAACTTTAATTGTTTTGCATATCAAATATTTATCTACTAATGACAATGAAACCTTTTTTTGACATTGTGACTTTAATGGTACCATAAAATTTTCAACATTCTATTTTGTTCATGCAATTTTTTCCCGTAATTTATGGTACAATTATGTTTGTTACTTGCAGACTCCAATGGATATCATTGTAGCTAAGATATGCAGAATATGATGTTACAATGTGATTTTTACTTCTTCAACTGAAACTGAAGACATGAAAATCATTTAATTGTCAAGTAGTGTTGATCCTAAATAATTTAAATTATTAACGTAGTTCATTTGGTTCTGTTTATTATATTAGTTCTACTGTAAGCAATAAATCTGACTTATAGATATGGGGTAGTTCTTTCAATATTTGAAAAACAACGGTCAAAACATAAGTAGTATGAAAGCTCCCTTTATTCTGAAAAAAATTACTTTGGCACTTATAAAGTGTTTGATTATTATTTGTACCTTACGGACTGAAAGTCTTCTCTTGTAGGCCATGAACATAAAGGAGGTAAAAACAAAAAAAAATATGCGGAAGAGGCAACCTTTGCCTACTCTCAAACATGTTCAACCCAGGAATCATGTAATGGAGATGTTAGGGTTAAAGATGTTACCTTTGTTCGGATTAAAACTCCAGAGCAAATGTGTTCTTGATCTCAACTTGAGACTTGAAGAACACAAGTCCTTTGATTAAGTTCACATCACCTTGTTGTCTTGTAAGAGAATAAGGCTTTTTCAAACAACTAATATCCTTCAATAGAGGTCGCTAGACTTAAGAGAAGGGAGGAGGATGAGTGGCACCTATAGTGACCCTAAGAGAGAGAGATAGCCGTCACACTAGTGTGTGTGTTGGCTAGGGTTTTTGGTGGTGAAAATAAGAGAACAAGTGTGTCAAAAATAAGAAAGAAGGGGATTATATATGTGGCGCCTAATTGACCTAAAACTAGGTTAAATCAGCATTCTAATCAACTCCTAATCTCATTGGATAATTTTTTTAATTTTATCCGATCAATCCAATTGATTGGTTTCCTCAATTTTAGCCAATTAATCTAATTAATTGGTTTCCTTAATTTTGGTCAATCAATCTAATTGATTGGTTTCCTTAATTTAGCCAATCAATCTAATTTATTGTTTCCTTAATTTATACATTATCCTTAATTTTCTCCATTTTCATTAAATATAATTTAATGACTATATTTAAATTCAAATTTCAAATTCAAAATTCAAAAATAGAATTCAAATTAAATTTTATTAATTTAACATTTAAATTAATTAGGTTGCACCATGGGTCAAGTCCAACTTGGCCTATGATGCCACCTACCTCTCTCTTGGCCCAACATGTGGGCTTTACCAACTTAGGCACATAACCCTTATTGGACCCAAACCACATTTTTTAGAATTCAATACAACTTAAGTTGTTTGTGTATAACTCATCAGGCCCAACATAGCCACTGACATAAATGGGCTTGGACCCATTGGGCCTAATCATCTAATGACAACACAAAGCACTAGTAATGCTTTGTTGTCCAAGAGATAGTTGAGTTCATCGAATGATCAACTTGTTATACCTATTTGGTTACCGTGTGAATTGTCTTTTCATCTCGGTTATCCGTTCCATTGACCTAGGGCAAGGAAACGTATCAACTCCTGCGGTCTAGTTTTAGCTTTTGCTGAAACAGGAAATCTTCATTTACGGACTCTAAAGAGCGGGTCATCTCATGACTCCTTTACTATGCATAGATTCTCGAGTCCCGTAAATGTCATACTGGTTTCATCGGTCAATGGATAACCTATTCTCTCACAGAGATTGACGAATTCATTCAGCTTGTTACACTAGCCCTGAGTCCTTAGGGCAAGCCCAAGAGCATATCTACGAGTCTACATGTTTCAGGTAGGCAAGGTATACAATCAAAACAAGCCTTCTAGAGCACAGGTCTATGTGACAACGTCAGGTCTAAGGAAAGACACATCCAAATAATAAGAGACATTACTTACTGATACTATCTGTGAGATTTTCTTGTAGTGTCTCTTGATGGGCCAGTTCAATGCGAGTTATTCTTCAATAGGTCCACCCATGAGTCAGCTAAGACATCTTCATATTTGCAGCTCACAACGATTCTACCTTGCATCTCCATGCAAGTAGTTGAGTCTTACTAGTCTTACCTAAGATCACCAATGTCCATTCTTGATGTCTCTATACTAGGAACATATTTCTGGCAATGGACGTGTGGTGTTATTGAGCCCTCATTATCGTGATCTCTATCACAGATCCTCAATGTGACACCTGTTCCATTCTAAGGACTTTATCCAGTTACTCATATTCGATATAAACATATAATATTTGAGACATGCAATATGAAACAAGATAAAGAATGCTTTTATTCTTAAGTTTATTCATAACAATAAAGAAGTATATGAGTCTGTCTGACTCTCAGATTGTCTCTAAGACACCTATACACTAACACGTATTATGTGATAAAAGACATTGATAAAATTTATTTATAAGTTGCATAAACTTTTACCAGATAAAAAAATTGATTTCTTTTTCTCTCTGTGCAACACACAGGTAAATAACTAAGGGCTTGCAATTTCTCATGTTGCATGAGAAATTCAAGTTTTTCTACAGAGAGAGAAAGAGGTGGAGCCATCTTAAAGAAAAAAATAAAAAATAGAAAAGTGATTGGCACAAACATCGAAGTGAGAGTAGTAGAAAAGGAGACTTCTCATGCAACATGAGAATTCTTTTTCCCAATAACTAATTATTAACTAAAATAATAGAATCATGCTTGTACTCTATTGAACTATGAAATACGTGACTTCATCTTCTCAATTCTTTAATTATATAATTGTATATAAATGGATAATATAATAATTGTGATTACACAAAATTTGAAAACATTCAAATTAAATGAATACATAAGTGTTACTGTTATTCAATTTGATTGAACATAAGTTACATTTGATTGAACATAAGTTACATAATTGTGTATATTGTATTTACATTATACCTGTATGCCTTTTTTCACCCTCTTAATTAACAAAATCAATGTGTTAGTGGAATCATACTTAAATTTCCCAAAATAAAAAATGTGAAAATTATCCATAAGATTAACCATGCATGATTTATACATTAAAAATTCACTTTTTTTTTAACAATTTTCACAATTCTTTTATCTCTTCAGAATATAAGGGGATGTATTGGATTAAGATTTTAAAAGACTTTTTTGAGATAATTTTTTTTACAGATTTTAAAAGACATTTTAGAATTGAGAGACTTTAAAGACTTTTTTTTACAATCAAGATTTCATAAGATTGGATTTTAAAGGATTTTAATAGAATTTATAAGATTTGAAAGGACAATCTGGATTTATAAGATTTTAAAAAACCATATGAATTTTTAACAAACATTCAAAATTACAAAAGTCAATACAAAAGGGAAAGGTTATACTTACACCTTATTTTTGTTTACAACATTTTACAACCATATCTTAACCGTTGATTTCCGTCAATCAACGGTTATTATTCATTGCAAATTAAATATTAATTAATAAGTTTGATTTGCGAAAATAATAACCGTTGATTGACGGAAATCAACGGTTAAGATATGGTTGTAAAAGGTTGTAAACAAAAATAGGTTGTAAGTATAATCTTCCCCATAAAAAATAACAAAGAAATGCAATGAAATTAATAAAAAAAAAGTAAAACCTAATATAATTTTCTCAATCAGTAAAACATAATATAATTTTTAACTAACATTCAAAATTACTAAATAATAGCTTTTCACATATCTAATGGGTTGAAAATTATCTTCTTCATTTATTATCAAAGCTATGCATATATGATTATAAGACCCAATTATTTTTAATTACAAAAATAATTCTAAATTTGCATATAGAACCTAAAGTTCATAATAAAATTTCGTTTGGATTTTTTGCAATTGATCTTGAAAACCTTGGAGTTTTTGGAATTTGCTAACCATATGAATCTGAAATTTTGGGTTTAATTACATGAAAGTTTAGAAAATTTCTCAAATTTTTTTCAATCGATACATTGAAACCTTAAATTGCTTTGGGGCTTTTGAGAAACAAGTTTTTAGTTATCTATTGATACAAAAATTGTTTGAAATCATTTCCTATAGTGAAGGAATTTCGTTCATGAATGTATTGTTACGAAATATAGGGTTCAAATTATGAAAGTTTCAATCTTTCTTTAAATTGATATTGTCTCATTGATGTAAAACGAAAATTAGTTTGAGGGTTTTAGTTCCTCTGTTATTTTTTCACTATTTTATGTTGTTTTTAATACAAAAATCACACGTTTTTGTGCCAAGAAAAACTGCGACGCATAGCTTGAAAAATCACTCTTTAAACTTCCAAAATTTCTCAAAAATGGCTCAAAAAAATATGTTATTTTTGAGATAGATTATATTAAAATCTCATTGGTTTGTTGTTATTGGGTTGTTTTGTGATGAAAAGCGCTAAAAAATATGCTTTTTTTTACGAAGCTCCTATGGCGGAACCCAATTTCGAGTAGTCAACCTGCCAAAGGAAGAAGAAAACACTGTAATAGAAGAATCTCAAAAAATTCTAAGGGTTGGGGTGAGATTGTGATAGAGACATCCTTTTTATATTTTTCACTAAAATGTCTCACGAAATCCACACCAATAGAAAATCCACTAAAATCGTAGGATTTTTGAATACCACAAGATTGTGATTTCATTGTTTAAAATCCTGATTGAATACCAACGGATTTGGACGGATTCTAAAATAATCCTTTAAAATCCTAATCGAATACCACGTGACTTTTTTTCAATCCATTAAAATCCTAATCGAATCCAACAGATTTTTTTGTTCAAAGACAATCCATTAAAATTCTTTGAAATCTCAATCCAATACACCTCCTAAAACTCCCTCAAGTTTTCTATAAGTGGCTTTAATCCTTTACATATTTTCTTTAATCCATTGTATTAAACATATATTTTTTTCATTTAAAATTGCTAAAAAATGAAGTTATAAAAAATCAAATGAAGAGACCAAAGAAAGAACAAAGACGAGGCCCATAAAAAGCGGGCCAGCACGAAAAGCCCATAAGGTAAATAAGAAAATAAATGCAAACCGAATAAGAAAAAGCCTATAAATTTCACGATCCTTTCCCAGCTTCTCCAAACCCTAATTCTGGTCCTTCTCTGTTCTTTGTTTGTAGCAGCAGCCATTTTCTCTCTTCATCTTTTCGATAGCTTGCTCCAAAAGTCTAAACTTTTTGTTTTTCTTGTTGATTTTTGGTTTGAACGAGGACGAAGATGATGAGTGCTTCATATATCTGACACCTCTTGTATGAGATGGATCTTTGCTTGAAAAAGGTTCATCTTTGAGCACATAAAGCAACTCTCTGAGTCCTACAGAACCAATGTTCAAATTCCCTCTGGTTTTTCTTTATTTCATTATTTTTAAATTCTTATTCAAATAATGGGTGTGCGCCTAATATTGCAATTCTTTGATCTTCTATTTGATATGTCAAGGAATCTATCGTTAGGCTATATCAATGTTATTTTTGCATTTATATACACAACAATAGTATATATATGTAGTCTATCTTTAGCTCCGAATATCCTTTTCCTTGATAGGATTTTTTGGTGACAAGATAGATAAATGTTTTTAATATTCAACAGAATTATTTATGGGTTTTTCTCATTTGAATTTGATTTTCTAGATCTTTTTCTGGCTCGTGAATATATGATGTTGAATGATGATAAAAATCAGACGGATTCCCACTGATATTATTTATATGATTACACAACCAGCTACTTCTGACAACATCATGTTCATACTCTCGTTTTGCAGTAGTTTTAATTTTGTAAAGTTTGAATTAGATTTCTTTTGTGAATTGTCCCCTCTCCCTTTTGTTTTTAAACTCTTTTTAAATGGATTGAATGTTGATGTTGAGCCGATGATGCTAGAAAATATTTGCTACTCTTGATGGGAATAACCCATTTGATGAATTATTATCCACCAAGATCTCTGAGGCTTCCTTTTGTTCTTTTTATTAAGACTTGAACTGAATTTCAGAAAGTGCTTACCATATTGAAATCCTAAAGTTTGATTATTTTTACGATTAAGGTAGATTTTGTTCTTTAATCTTCTCCTAAATGTTTTTCATCTCTGTTTTTGTTCTCCTTTATCAAGTATAGAATGCTTCACTATCTGGTCTGTGGATTTGTTCAATTTCCATTTGACTCGTTCCCTTGAAGCTAAAGCTTGTGTGTTGCTTTTTCATGTCACTCCCGCAACCCTCTACCTATGTTGTCTTGGGATAACACTGAAGCAACTAAATTTCCTCAAAAGATTACATCTTTTATTTTTGGGTGTTTGTTTTCGTTTTGAGTGACTAACTGGGATATGCAGTGGTGTTTGGGTGACTAACTTTAATGGCTTGATAGTGTTATTTGCTTCCTTACTGAACATTTTGTAGTATTGCACCCTATTGACCTTTGAATTTTGGGTGACTTAATGGCATATGTTTGGAAAACCTTTTTGATGTTATATAATCTCAATTGAGAGGCTATAAACTGTTTTTGAAATCAGTTAATTGAATCACCATACTCATGATTTGGATGGGGCAAAATGTGTATTGAGAAAATAAACCAGAAGATTCATTATCATCGTGACAGAATGAATGGAGAGACATTTGAACAAGTTGTTAGAGTAAGAATAATGGTTAGTTGCAGAGTGTGAAATGAGGGGCAAGGAGTTAAAGGAAGAAACAAAAAAATCAAAAATTAAAGGAACTATAATGTGCAATAGTATGTGTTCTGGGTTTATACATCCGGGTATCAATAGTATGTGCAATTAAAGGAGAAGAGTTGATAGAACCCGAATGGGGTTTTACCCGGAAGGAAAGCTGGCCAAAATACCATAACCCAAAGTGGGTCATACCACGATTACATGATAGATTTCTATAACTACTCACGTTCACAATAACCACCTATAGAAGAGTTATATATACCAAAGACTAAAATTAACAGGGATATACACTAATCATACTAATGTTCATACAGAACATTTGGCGTCGTCTGTGGGAATAGGTAAAAAGATTCCTACCCATTTTCTTGAGTCATGGCAAGCAATTACCATGATGCGGAAGACGGCGGAGGATACCTAAGAGAGGAAGATTCTTTTCGATCCAGTGGAAGGAGTCGGTCTCTGGACACTATTGGAGAAGTTTTGATTCAGTTAATGGAGGATATCAGGAATAGGCAACATTTAGGAGGGCAAAGGAGACGTGGAGGAGAGGAAAGGCATCCTGTAGAGAATGAGCAGCAATCACCCAATAGAAGAGGAGATTCTTTGTCTCCTCTTCCTAGCTACATTCCTTTATCACCTCCAACGATGGGGGGAAATAGAAGTAATGAAGGGAGGAGAGGACAACTTTGTCAAGAATCAAGGGTTTCTCCAGAAAGGGGAGGCTATCAAGGCGGAGGACGAGGAGCAAATCTGCGGATAGGAAAAAGGATACCTGAGGATTATGCTCGGAGAATGGGCCGGGCTAGGCAATATCAAAATAGAGATGATGAACAGGTGGAAGAAGAGGTGACATGGGAGGAAGAACAGTATTTAAGAGCCCGTCAAGGTTATACTCGGCGAGATGAACGAGAGGTAAACAGAGGTCGATATGAAGAAACTTATCAAAGGTGGAGGCTGGAAGGAGGAAGAAATTATGGCAATTGCAGAGGTGAAGTTCCACGAGACGATATTGAGTACCATTACTGGGGTAGAGATCAAAGCCAAGGAGATGGAAGGTGACAAGCGAATTGGGATTATCAGCATTACGGACCAGGGCAGGCAGAAGGCTTGAGTCCTCATTATGGCAATAGACAAATGGCCAATAGGGAGCAGGATGTACTCGTTTGGAATGGATAACTCGGAGGAGCTTAACAAGGGATTCTGGCGCCCCCCATTAATCAGGGATCATCAAGAACTCCTTTGTCGGGGAGGCTTAAAGCAGAACCAATCTTGGTTTGGTTTAAGCAACGAAGTGACATGAAGGCGTATGATGGAAGTTCAGACCCAAAGGAGTTTGTGACTGTCTTCAGGGCATCAATGTCCTTGTGCGGCGAATCAGATTCATTATTGTATCGAACATTTCCTGTGTTTTTGAGAAAACAGGCTTTAGAGTGGTTTACAGCTTTACCAGATAACCTCATCGAAAGTTGGGTGGACTTATCACAACGGTTCGTGCAACAGTTCGCTCATTGCGGACCCCAGCCTAAAACAACGCATAATTTGTGCGGAGTAAGACAAAAGCCCGGAGAAAAGTTGCGAGGTTATTATGAACGTTTTCAGGCAGAAGCAAGACAAGTTAAAGGTTTAGAAAACCAGACGTACCTGTTGTTGTTCACTACTGGATTACAACCCGGAGGAATTGCCGACTCGTTAGCCAAAAAGTCTCCGGCTACAAAGGAAGATTTGCTAGAAAGAATCAGAAAGTATATTGATTTGGAAGAATTTAAATCTTCTCAAAAGCAAATTGAGCAAGGTTTTTGGGAAGCAAGTCAAAGTCGGATGTCGGAGAGACCAGCAGGAAGAGGGCAGTTTGAAGAGCGACGACCTTGTGTAGTCAGAGAAAGATTCAGAGAGCCATATCGGAGGGAGTTCACGCCTTTGAACACGTCTAGAGCCTAGATATTTAAAGAAGTAATGTCAGCAGAAATGAGAAATGTCCCAAGGTCGCCACCCATTCAGTCAAAGTTTTCAGACAAAACCAGATGGTGTGAATTTCATCGTTGGTACGTGCATTATACAAACGATTGTTTTAATTTACAGAACGTTATTGAACGATTGATCAAAGAAGGAAAGTTACAGAAGTACGTAAGAAGAGATGTAGATGGTAGCAATGAGGACAAATCTTAACGACCATACCGTAGTCGGAGCCCACCAGGAGGAAGAGGACAAGAGGCAGGCAAGATTCCACAACAAAAGCAAACATCTCCCAATCAAGTCTAGTTGGGTCACATGTATACTATAGCCGGAGGGCGAGTAGAATGAGGAGAGTCGAGTAATGCTCGAAAAAAGCATTTAAAGATGTGCATGACTATTTCAGACAAGCCGCGTTTTAAGAAAGAAAGAAGGAAGACAGGCAAACAAGTAGTTTTTGATGACCTAGATGATGAGATAATTGATCCAGAGCACGACGATCCTTTAGTCATTTCTGGGCTGCTAGCAAATTATCGCGTTGGTAGAATGTTGGTAGACCCGGGGAGCTCGGTGGACATTATATTTTTGGATGCGTTTAGAAGAATGGATTTGGATTATGACCACTTGGAGCCATGTGGAGCCGAGTTATTAGCTTTCACGAGAGATAAAATTAAGCCATTGGGATATATCCCATTGAGGATGACGTTAGGCAAGGCGCCCGCGCACAAAACAGTCACTTTGATGTTTGCAGTAGTAGAATTGAGCTCGGCGTACAATGTTATCTTGTGGCGGCCATTTATGAAGAAGTTTAAAATCTTCTTGTCGATTGATCAGTTGGCTATGAAATTTGTGGCTAAAGATGAGTCAGTAGCTACGGTAAAGGCAGACCAAGCAGGTAAGGAGAAAAATATTGTGGAAGCACCACAACAAGCCAAAGAAGGAAATGTACAAAAAGAAGAAGAAGGAAAGAAAGAAGAACAAGTAATGGTGGTGGAGATGGACCCTCGGGAGGAGGACAAGGCGGATAGGCCGGAACCCGCTGGTGCAATGGAAGAAGTTCAATTAGGGATATCTCCACAACAGTGTACTAAGATGGGGTCCGAGGTGGCAGAGAGTTTGAAGGATTTGTTGAAAAAGAATGCTGATTTGTTTGCATGGAAACCTTCAGATATGCCCGGTATGATCCGACATTATCTTGTCATCGCTTGGCAATGACCACAGGAGTAAAGCCGGTAGCGCAGAAGAAACAGAGATTTTGTTTAGAAAGGAGGAGGGCCATTGAAGAAAAGACACGAGCTTTTGGAAGCAGGGTTTATTAGAGAAATAGAATATGCTACGTGCCAGTGCTGATAAGGAAGCCGGATGGGAAGTGGAGAATGTGCACATATTATATAGACTTGAATAAAGTTTGTCCTAAAGACCCATTTCTTTTACCAAGTATTGATCATTTAGTAGACAGAGCCTTTGGGTACAAAGTGTTGTAATTTATGGATGCATATTCCGGGTATAATCAGATACTGTTATGGAAGGAAGATCAAGAAAAAACAGCGTTCATAACTGATAATGCAGTGTATTGTTATAATGTAATGCCATTTGGATTAAAGAATGCAGGAGCGACGTACATGAGAATGATGAACAAAGTGTTTAAGGCACAAATGGATAGAATGTTGGAAGTATACATGGATGATATGATTGTGAAGTCGGGGGACGGTAAGACACATTTACAAGACTTGCAGGAGGTGTTCGAGTAGGTTAGGAAGCATAATATGCGTTTAAACCCAAGTAAGTGCGCTTTTTGGGTTTCAACTGGAAAATTTTTGGGTTTCCTGTTAACAGAAAGGGGAATTGAAGCTAACCCGGACAAGTGTAGAGCAGTGATGGAAATGAAAAGCCCAGAGAATATTAAAGAAGTCCAAAAGTTGAACGGGCGAGTAACAGCTTTGTCCAGATTTTTGGCCAAGTCTGCACAGGTGTCTTTGCCACTATTTCAGCTTCTAAAGAAGGGAAGTAATTTTGCACGGACGGAGGAATGTGAGATAGCATTTCAGCGCTTCAAAGAGATGTTGGCTTCGCCGCAAATCCTAGGAAAGCCGGAAGCAGGTGAAGTGTTATACTTATATTTATCTGTTTCACAGGAGGCTGTTAGTTCAGTTCTCGTCCGAGAAGTGAAAGATGGGAAACAACAACCGGTATACCTTATAAGTAAGGTGTTACAAGGAGCAGAAACAAGATATCAACATGTAGAGAAAATTGCATTTACACTGTTGATTACAGCAAGGAGGCTTCGTCAGTATTTCCAATGTCATCAAGTGGTTGTTCGGACTAATCAGCCAATAAGGCAAATGTTGCATAAGCCGGACCTCGCAGGTCGGATGGTAGCATGGGCAGTGGAGTTATCTGAATTTGGCATTCATTTTGAAGCGCGCAACGTGATCAAAGCACAAGCTTTAGCCGATTTTGTCGTAGAAATGACAACCCGGAGGGAAGCAAGAAAATGGTTGGTGGAAGTTGTTTGTGGACGGGTCGTCCAACAAAAGAGGCAGTGGGGTAGGGGTTATAATAGAGAACCCAGATGGAGTGGCCGTAGAACATTCGCTGGCATTGGAGTTTCCCACGAGTAATAATCAAGCAGAGTATGAAGCAATGATTATCAGTTTGGTTTTGGCAAAGGGGCTCAGAGCCGAGCTCTTAGAGGTGTATAGCGATTCCCAATTAGCAACTTTGCAAATCATCAGAGTATACCAAGCTCGAGGGGAGATTATGATTAAATATTTGGCAAGGGTACAGGAGTTGATGAAAGAATTTAGGGAGATCCGAGTAGAGCACATTCAGAGAAACGATAATGTTAGAGCAGATGTGTTGTCAAAGCTGGCAAACACTAAAGCCTCAGGAAATTTGAGGACCATTATACAGCAGAATATTCAAGCTCCGAGTGTGGTGTGGATGGTCGAAGAGGTGGATTGGAGAAGCCTAATTATAGAGTATTTGGAAAAAGGAAAGGAGCCAGGAGAAAAAATGGAAGCAAGTCGGCTTAAGAGCGGCTTGGTTTGTGAGGATAGAAGGACAGTTGTATAGAATAGGGATAAATTCTTCTTTGTTTAAATGCATAGCTCCACCGAACACGGAATACGTGTTAGAAGAAATACACGAGGGGATCAATGAACATCATCTAAGAGGGAAGTCGTTAGCCATAAAAGCTATACGAGCAGGATATTTTTGGCCAACAATGAGAGAAGATGCTAAAAAACATGTACGCAGATGTGAACAGTGTCAGAAGTTTTCTAATGTATATCAAGCTCCTCCAGAAGAGTTGTTCACAATTTCATCTCCATGACCATTTTTTAAATGAGGAATGGACTTGCTAGGTCTGTTTCCTAGAACAGCCGGAGGAGTGAAATACCTGATAGTGGCAGCAGATTATTTCACCAAGTGGATAGAGGCAGAACCTGTCGCCACCATGACTGCTTGGAAAATAGTATACAGGTTTGGTATTCCGGCTATAATCATCAGAGAATAGCAACTAAATGTAGCAGAGTAGTTTGATGAAGAATAGCAACTAAATGCAATAGTGTCACACCAAGTTTGCACAAAGAATTTCAAGAAAGCACAGAAAGAATAGAACAACCAAGAAACTTAAAAGAGAAGGAGATGAAGAAGATGATGGCAAAGAGGGTGAGGGTTTTAAGGAGAAAAAGAAAAGGGGTGAATGAGAAAATCAAAGTAGGTAGTAATAAAGAGAAGCGAAAAAGTAACGGGCTTCTCGAATCTCGAAGGACAATAATGGCTGTCAGGATATGATGTTTCAGATGGGCAGCCGTTTGGAGAATCAAGGCAACAAGAAAGTGACAAATGGCAATCAAGATTAGGATTAAGTAGGAAGCATTTAATGAAGATGCTGACGTATAATAAAGAGAAGATATAAGGGGTAAAATAACTTATAAACTCGGAGTAAAATAGATATTGCACTCCGAGCTTGGGGGCTTAATGTTCCGGGTTTATACATCCGCGTATCAATAGTCAAGGAGAAGAGTTGATAGAACCCGGATGGGGTTTTACCCGGAAGGGAAGCCGACCAAAATACTATAACCTAAAGTGGTCCCTACCACAATTACATGATGGGTTTCTATAACTACCCACGTTCACAATAACCACCTATGGAAGGGTTATATATACCAAAGATCATAATTAACAGGGATATACAATAATCATACTAATGTTCATACAGAACAGTATGCAACTTGAATCCCGTTTTCATCAAGATTCTCTTTGCTGGGATTAACATGGGCCAGCTTGAATCGGTGTTGTCGTTGCCTCTCTTCTTTGACGGTCAAGGAGTTGATGGAACAGTTTGATGGAGCAGCTTGGAGTTCTTGGCCATGGGACTGCTTCTCCAACTGCACGAAGATTTAAAGGGTCTAGTCGTTTTGGTTCATATCCTTAACACTGCAAGGATCAGAATGAAAGATATTCAAGTTGTTAAAAACGATAACGAGGCCATTGCCAAGGCAACATTCAGATATGGCATTGTATGCAACTTTCCCCTCGGTCGAAACGTGGCCATTGATGAAAACGATTGGCTGGTTCCCCCCTGTTTGCCGTATTTCTCGTTAATCTCCGTGGCAATGGGAGTGAATTTTTTCATGTAATCATATTATGAGAAAAATTCCTAACCATTTCAGTGACGATTTTATCATTTGTTATTTAAATATATTTTTTTCTCTTTCCGCATTATCATTGATTTACTTATGAGAATGGTTATAATTCTTTTATAAGATATGATTATGTTAAATAACATATGAGAAGGTTTATTTGGTATATTTTTATCTGAATTGAATGAAAATATACTTTAATATTTATGTAGTTTGATCTTAATCGAAATGCATACAATTGTCTCGTACACTATGGAGATGGTGAGAAAAGATATATTTTACACCCCAGAGGGGCTATCATTGGAGATATCATTGTTTCTGATTCACTTTCTATTCAATTTGAATTGAATTAAATCTACTCAGTTAGAATTTTGATTTATAATTATGATTTTATATTTTTATGATTTCTTTATGTTATGGTTTTATGTTTTACAATTTTTTATCCTTTTGATTTTATGTAAAATCTCAATTTTAACTATTTTGATCTTGACATCTAAATTGAACGAGTAACTAAATTGAGTTTATATAGTTTGACATATTTATCGTTAGTACACGTACAAAATGTTCATTCTCGTAACAGTGATAGCATGTTAGGGGGTGTTTGGTAGAGAGTTTATTTTCAGATTCTCGGAAAAGTATGAGTGGTAATTTAATTTATTCATATTTGGTAGAATATTTTTGAATTTTTTTTCCTGAAATGTGATTTTTCTGAAATTTAATTTTGAGTGTAAAATATAAATCTCCCGGCAAAATGAAAAATTAGATGTGAAAATTTTGACAAAAATTCTGGTAATATTTTGACCTGTTAAGTAACTTTTTGGTAACATTCTCAAAAACAGTTATTGAGAAAAAAAATTCTTTTTTACCAAACACCCCCTTAGAGTTTTTAGAATCCTTTAAAATCTTAACAAATGAAATGAAAAAGGGAAGCTAATGATATTGAGCTGCTGGTAGGTTTGTTATGAGTTTTGGGCTTTTTCTATTAACAATCCAGTAACTTTTGTTAGTCAAGATCTTTGACTTATTAGAATTTTGAAAACTCTAATATGCTATCACTATTACACAAGAGTAGTAGAGGTGGCAAAACGGGTCTGTCCCCACCCGCCTCGCCCTGCCGCCAACTCGTCAAAAATGGGTTGGCCCGCCCCGTCTCGTATTTTGGTATGGGTTGAAAATTCCAACCCATCCCGTTTTGTGGTGGGTTGGCAGGTTGGTGGGTCAACCCGCCTAAAAAATAAAAAATAATTAAAAAATAATTAAATTATATTTTATAATATTTTTTATTTTCATTTAACAATCCCTTTAGTTTTTTTCCAATCTCAAATCTAAATGTATACTAATATTCAGTCAAATATTTTTTAGGAACTTATTTTTGCCTCAATATATGGATAACCTTTGTAAAAAACAAAGTTTTTCTTCTTTATTTTTACCAGGGGAGTACTAAGATAAAAAAAATTTCATATCACAAAAGCTTAGTGACAAATAAAATACTACCTATTAGTAAAAAAAAAAACTTACCCGCGAGTCAACCTGCCCCGACCCACCGTAAACCCGTTTTAACCCACAACTATGGGGGGCAGATTGAGGTGGGTTGAAAAGTATAACCCAACCTGCCCCATTTTGACGGGTTGGCAGTTTGACCCGTCAGGTTCAACTCAAATTGTCACCTCTACAGAGTAGTAAAGAGAGAGAAAGAGATAGTGTACATGAAGATAAATTCCTCTTATCAGAGAATAATCATTTCAGGGGTCATGAGCATCTGGTGCGGGCAAAGGTGGTCGTGGTGAAAGGTCCTTAGGAAAGGTAATACGATATTTCAACCTGGGTTTTCAATTTATCAAATATAGGGAAGGTGAGAGTAAGTTGAAGATTGAGGTCTTTTTGACTCTTGCAAAACTTTTGATGCCATTTGCATTACCCTTATTCATACCTCCTTTAGCTTGTGAATCGACATAGAGCCAATTTTTACCAAAACCGGCCATGGCAAACCAAATAGTTAATCAGATTCAATCTTTATTGGATAAATATCATAAAGCATGATGAAAAAAAAAATTCTTGTTTATGAGGAATTACATCATGCCATACATATCCTTTATTCAATAAATTCATGGAGTAGTAAAATAGATTATATCTTTGCTTGTGATAATCCTTATTTTCTTTGAATCACTCGTAGATGTTGAAGTGCACAAACCCCTCCAATGAAATCCACACTATTGGTTGAACAACACAGGAGAATGCTTCTCTTCAACTCCTCCTCGCTTGAGAGCTTGCTAGGCCAAAAAAGGTTAGAGGAATGTATCAATGGTCCTTGTGTTACAGATCAATAATGAAGCTATGCAAAGTTCCACACGTGTCATTGCTTCACTCGTTTACTGATTAAGTCAGTTAGTTAGTTTACATAAAAGTCTGTTAGTTAGTTACAAGTTACTGATATAAGTAGTTGTCATGTTGCCTTTAATTGTACCTTTTGATATATTCATTCTTCCAATTAATAAGATTGATTCTCTTCTTCATTCCTTCTCTTCCCTGCGATATGAATCTTTTCAGATCAAGATTACCATTGTAAGATGGTATCAGAGCAAGAGGCTCTGGTAACCAACCAATTTTCCGCTACTGCAAACTCTGCATACCTTTCTTCTTTTCTTGCTTAAGCCATTTTTTTTTCAATGGCTAATCTCCCAGATTTCCACACAAATCCCAGTAACCCTTTCTTTTACACACAAATGAAAGCCCTGCTTTAATCCTTGTTACACCACCTCTTGATCCCACAAATTATCACTCTTGGGCCAGATCAATGAGTATGGCTCTCCTATCCAAAAATAAACTTGGATTTATCGATGGAACAATTGTGAAACCAGCAAATATTGATCCTACTTTCCATGCATGGGAAAGATGCAATACCATAGTGCTTTCTTGGATTCATCGATCAATCAACAATTCTATAGCCAAGTCAATTCTTTGGATCAATCAAGCATGTGAAGCCTGGGCTGATCTCAAGGCTCGGTTCTCACATTCAGATATTTTTAGAATTTCTGATATCCAAGAACAAGTCTATCATATGCAGCAGGGTCAGTTTTCTGTTACTGATTATTTTACCAATATGAAGATCATGTGGGATGAGTTGGACAACTTAAAGCCCTTGCCAACATGTAGCTGTGCTTTGAGGTGTTCCTGCAATGGATACCCTTTGATGCGTGAGTATAGAGACTGTGATCGCTCAGTGAGATTCTTGAAAGGACTTAATGATCAATATGGTCATGTAAGATCCCAAGTAATGATGATGAAGCCATTGCCAGATATCAATACTGTCTTTTCTTTAGTGGTTCAACACGAAAGATAGATTCAATGTGAGTCAAATCCGAACCAACTTGGAAATGATCCAAGAATATTTCACAGTTCCACAGATAACACAAGATTCCACAGTTCCACTGATAATCCAAGATTCCACAGCTCCACTGATAACCCAAGATTTCACAATTATACTGATAATACTCACAGAGGAGTTTATGGAAGAGGAAGAGGACGTGCAAGCACCAACATATTTGGAAGAGGGCGTGGGAACAACACGAAATTATGCACTCACTGTGGGAGAACTAACCACACTGTTGATACTTGTTACAAAAAGCATGGATTCCCACCGAACTTCCAATCAAGGAATGCTGCAAATTTTTCTTCACAAGATGACAGTAATGAAGCTATGCAAAGTCAAGAAGTTCAAGAAGCAAATGTGACCATATCTCAAGAGGAGTATGAAAGTCTCTTGAATGCTTTCAATCATCAGAATTCCATAATGCCAGAAACACCAATTTCCTCAACCAATATGATTCAGACCACTGCTCTAAATGCAGATTCAACAGGTAACTCATCAGGCAGATGGCTTCTTGACACTGGAGCCACTAACCATATCAGTTTCATATTTAAACAGATACCATCGAATATGATGATTGGTTCAGCTGATGTAATTGATGGATTATATGTGTTAAAGACTCAATCATGCAGATATCAGAGTACAAGCCAGAATATGGCCTTTATAAGGCCTTGGGCACTCCCACCCCTTGAGCTAGCTTTTGGGGTGGTGTATTCCAAGGTTCTTTACATGGTATCAAAGCTCTCACCATCCCCCGCTTTAAAAAGTGGAATTAAAATAAAATAAAAAGCACAAAAAGGTAAACCAAAAATGGGCCTGTGCAATTTCAACGCTTCTAGCCTAAAGGGCTCTTGCGTGAGGGGACGTGTTGAGATATATAGTCCCACATTGATTGGATGGGCAACTAATATGGCCTTTATAAGGCCTTGGGCACTCCCACCCCTTGAGCTAGCTTTTGGGGTGGTGTATCCCAAGGTATCAATAATGAAGCTATGCAAAGTTCCACAAGTGTCATTGCTTCACCCGTTTACTGATTAAGTCAGTTAGTTAGTTTACATAAAAGTCTGTTAGTTAGTTACAAGTTACTGATATAAGTAGCTGTCATGTTGCCTTTAATTGTACCTTTTGATATATTCATTCTTCCAATTAATAAGATTGATTCTCTTCTTCATTCCTTCTCTTCCCTGCGATATGAATCTTTTCAGATCAAGATTACCATTGTAAGACCTTGTAACTTTGGGAATAAGAGAAAGAGTGAGGAAGGAAGAGAAGCCGTTGGTATCTTGGCTCTTTGTTTTGTGTTCATGTGTGTTAGGCACAACAACACACTTAGGGCTGTTAAGGTGACAATATGAGTTGAATCCGATAGGTCCGCCTACCCGTCAAAACGAGGCCGGTTGGATTACACGTATCAACCCATCAACCCGCTCCGCCTGTACGAAGTTTAAAACGAGTTAGGGACATGTCGAGGCGGGTTAAGTTTTTTTTTTTCAATTTAAAAATATAAAAATATATTTGGTTTTCTTTTTGTAGCTTTTCTTTTTGTAGCTTTTCTTTTTGAAACCCTAACTCCCTAAGACTTGTTCCCGTAGCTGTCGGACCTCACAGTCTCTACCTCTGGTCTAGGACCTCATATTCTCATAGTCTTCTTCGATTTCTTCTCAATCACCTATGTAGTCGTCGAATCACTCCCACCATTTTCCAAAAACCAAGGTTTTCTTCTTTCTTTTTGTTTTCAATATTGGATACACTTACATCATTTTTACTTTTACTTTTGAAGTTGATTGATTAAGACTAAAAATTGGAAATGTACGGCGAGAGAGATAAGCAAAAAAGGAGGTGACAAAGTTGGTGGCCACTAACATTTGTATTTTTTGTTCTAACTTCAACATACGAACTCAGAGCCTTCAATTCTAACTGGTACCTTATTTCTTAAAACAAATATTTTTCATTATTTTTTCATGTTTCATTTTTTCTCAAATTTATTTAACATCATCATGTTGATCTAATTCCAAGATAAGGCTTATCTTTTTTTTTTTTATTATTATTCATTCTATTGGTTTACATTTTTCTCGGTATTTTCTAAAGCCAAATAATCAATGACTAGCTTAATAATCTATATGGTTTATTTGGCACCTTTCCTTTTGGATTTAAATTTTATTTTCTCGATTTTTGTGGTTTCCTAAGTTACCAATTTTCGGGGGTAAAGAATAAGAGGATCATTTATGTGTTTTTAAGCTAGAAGCTGCTTATAAGCATAAGCTAGGCCAAACAGATTTTGGAAAAAGCTCTTATAACGAAAAGCTCTTTTTTTTTAATAATAAAGAAAAAAGCTGAAAACTAAAAGCTCTTGAGAGGAGCTTTTTTTTAAGCTCTTATCTGTCTTTCTTGAATTGTGTGCTTTTTTCAAAATGAAGAGTGATAAAGAGAGAGAGATAATTTTCTTAAAATATGTGCTTAGGTAATATTTAAGCTAAATTTTTTATGTAATTGCCAAACAGTTTTTAGCTTATTTTTTTAAGCTCTTTTTTTTAGCTTTAGCTTATAAGTAGCTTATAGTTTAAAAATAAGAGGATCCTTATTTCGCTTGATTGATGCTTCTGTATGGAACATCCAAACGCATATGTAGGACAAATTGATTACAGATGTAATTGAGTACGGTTTTCAGATGCTGATTAAAGTATTACCGTGGTTATGTTTGCGAATTGGATCCTCTTATTTTTTAAACTAAAAGCTACTTGCAAGCTTAAAAAAAGAGCTTAAAAAAAGAAGCTAAAAGCTGTTTGGAAATTATATAAAAAATTTAGCTTAAAAATTACTTAAAAGCACATATTTCAAGAAATTTATCTTTGTCTATCTTTATCACTCTTCATTTAAAAAAAAAGCACACAATTCAAGAAAAAAAGATAAGAGCTTAAAAAAAAGCTCCTCATAGGAGCTTTTAGTTTGCAGTTTTTTTCTTCATTATAAAAAAAAAGAGCTTTTTGTTATAAGAGCTTTTCCCAAAACCTGTTTGGTCTAGCTTATGCTTATAAGTAGCTTTTAGCTTAAAAAAGAGAGGATCCAAACAGGCACTCAGTTTCATTAGGACAGATTATTTTCCTTGTTTTGCTTATTATTAGCTCATCTTTTAAGTATTTTAGGTTTCAATATTTCTCCTATCTCTGTTTTCGGTTCCTAAGTTTATTGAGATGAACTTAATCTCAGCTTAACAAATAAAACAAAAGCATGATGTGTCCTCTATATTAAATCTCTCTTATGGCTATTACAAGTGTTAACCAACGAGGCAAGTAGAGGTGGAAAAATAGGCTTACTCGCCCCGACTCGCCCTCAACCCTCAAAAAATGGGGTGGGGCAGGTTGATTCGCCATTGGATGGTGGGTTGGAAACATCAACTCACCCGATTTTAAGGTGGGTTGACCCATTGACCCACCAAAATATTAATTGAAAAAAAACCATAAAAATTTCCCCCCTAAAGCGTATATATTGAAAGTTGATGACAACAATACTAACACCAAATCAATAGTACAAATTACCTGCAGCTACAACAATTCCACCTTCACCTCCAAGGATTCACCGTATTATCGTATGTGCTACTACCCACATCAGAACCATCATTCCAAAATTTCAACAATAACACATTAAATCTAAATAAGGTTTACAAATTATAAACAATTCAAAACATCCCACAAAACATATGCAAGGAAAAATTAAAACCACCCAATCACAAATCACAATTCTCTTCCACATCAATATTCATCAACATTAGATGCTCATTTAGAACAAGAAGCTTTCGCTGTTGAAATCTTGTTTCCATCATTGTCGTCATCGTCATTTTCATATACGAAAAACAATACAGAAAGTGGAATTATCAAATTGACAAACAATCATGAATTAAAATGAATTTATAATTTTATTTAAATTAAATAAATTACCATCGCTAACAAAACCAACCAACCAATTGCGGGTACAAATCAAAGCTCTAACATTCTTTGATATCATGCTACTTCTATATTTGTTAAAGATGCGTGCCCTGATGGGACAAAAATTCGTTCCCATCTAAGCCCATTTTGATGGCAAAATACCATCTGTTCCCTCATCTGATGAGAAACTTTAGCACTAAAAACACATGTTTTATGTCTTTGTAACAAAAACACAGTGGGGAACGGATGATGACGTAATCCTTTGGAAAATATAAAAAAGGGAACGAATTGGGAACATTAAATACACCTGCTCCACTAGCTCTATCTTTCTGACCACTTTGCAGGAAACATTGAAAAGAAGTTTCCATAAAGCATAAGGGTACAACAATCAAGCACGAAGAAATGTGTACAACAGAGAATAAAGAGTTCCCATTGGCTAAGAGGAAAGCAAGGCATAGGGGACTGCAGAAGAAACGAAAAATCTCAACAATAAGTTTCCCATCCAGCAACTTGCAGCCCTCTGAGCACTGTTCACACAGCCCCATTTATGCAGTCAAGAAAACAACTCCAGGGAAATTACAAGCCTTGCCATCCACTCTTCTGCCTATAAATAGGACGTTCCAGCACGAAGAAAACCATCAAATTCCTTAATAAGAGATCATTTAATTTATTTTGTAGTTTTTACATTTCAGTTGTATATATTTAGCATTAGTTAAGTGACAACAACTTCTTCCTTATTCTATATCACCCACTTGAGACTTCTCACGAGCAGCAACCATACTTCTCCACTTTTCATTTTATCGTAACCTAATTTGTTTCCAGTTAAATATACGTGTTATTTCTCTTCTTTTCCACTCGTTATCTCTGAACTGAATCTCGGGTCTATGGGATTTCAGTTTGGAATAATTATGTTTAAAGTAGTAGCCATGGGCTAAGCTATCTGTGGAACGAAAAAACTGTGAAGTTCTTAAAGAGCTATTTTCAAAACTCTTGTATTAAAGCTTTTGTATTTCTCTGGTTAAGTGAGCTATATTCATTGTGTATTAATGAAAATTGAACGCATACTGAGAAAGGAACTTTCATAAGGAACGAATTTCAGACAGCTTAAGCAGAGGGAGAAGGCATTGTTGTGGAAACAACACTACTGGCTGCCTTAGGAATAAGGGACCACCTCGTTCACAAAAGGTTCTGTGCTAAGTAACTTTTGGAGTCAAGGGAGCTATAGGAATATGGAAACTTGTGAGCCATTTAGTCCATGAGCTGAGGAATCAAAGTTGGCAGTGAAAAGACATGAACAAATGCAGAATGCTTAAGTCCTGAGTAGAGATTATAACTATTTAAGAATGGAACAGTGGATCCGTTCCTTGTGTTAAAACTGTTTTAAACCCTCCATATTGTTGTCTCTTAAGTATTGTTATTTCTATTGTTATTTTTGCTTTATTCAATCTTGTATCTATAAACCTCCAATGAATATTGTCGTTCCTTCTCTCATCAAGAAGGATTTCATATATAACGATGCGAGGAGCTGTTTGCTTTCAGATTGAACCTACTGTTTTTGAGGAACATTGTCAAGACAGTAGAGAACGTTTGGCCAAACAGGTCAATTACTAAACTTTCTTTTTATTTTCATTCTTTTTAAAACATTTTAAGGCATTAATTAGAGTACTATCCTCGTGGGAACGATAATCTGGGCACTAATAGTCCCACTTATTACTTGATGCGTGCACTTGCGCACTTGGGTTGAAGTTAAGAGAACAAATGTGTTTTCTTTTGATGAACTAAAGTAAAGGAACGTCCTTCATCATAATATTTTAAGCAACCAACAAGTTCACACCAAGAAGTTTTTGAATGCTAAATGCAGATTCAGACGCTACAGTGGTGATGAGAATGCTTAAAAAGTCACACGCCATTATTGAGAGATCGAGAAACGATTACTATTATCCTTCCTCCATTGCAATGTATCTAAACTGTCCCAATGTGTAAAACCAATGCAGGCTCATCTAAATAAACATCAAGTTCAGACCTTCCAACATTAATTGCAAGGTGATGATTGTGCTTTTTCAATTCCTATCATATTTGACAAGTGAAAACACATGAAAATTAAAATAAGATATAGTTTTAAAAATACACGATATAAAGTAATTAAATTATCATTTTAAAATATACTTAAACTTAAAGTCATCAAACCAACCCTTCTTATCCTTTGACCCTTGACTTGAAGCTTGAGAGATAACATCACCTTGAAAATTAACATTGGAAGAATTGGTGCTTGCATACTTCTCAAGGAGCTCATACAACTTTATCATTATATTTTATATTTTTTCATCAGATGTACTAGCATTAGTCTTTGAATAACAGTAAGATAAGGTCGAAAACTTCACGCGAGGGTCAAGAACCGCTCCTAGTGCAAGCATAACATTATGCTCATCCCAATAGTTGTATATAAGTCTACTACATTTTTTGGTTCAAGAAACTTCATTCCAACCTTAATCAAAACACTTATACTCTTTGTCGGTGATAATATGGTAGCATTTTGACTTATTATTAGGATTTCATCAGGCATGTCATCTCCCATATTATCATATTCCATTTCATCATGTTAATAAAGAATGACTTAAACCCACAAGAAGAGTGAATTATGGTAACTTGTTTCGCAAGAAGTCGATTCCCCTCGACTCAATTTCTAAGAAATTGAAGGAATTTGATCAAGATCATAATCTAAACAGTTCTACCATTAAAATATAATTAAACCAGAGTCTAAATGGAAACAATAACAAAATCAAAAGCGAAAATCAAAGAGTTTAAGGGTTAGAAGATCAAATTTTTTGATACATCCAGACTATCGTCGCACATCCACTATAATCAGAACGTCCAACTATTGTTTGAAAAACTGAATTACAAAGGAGTTTTACAAGAATCTTAACTAATCTTGGTCACTCTCTCAACGTAAACCCTTATAGGATCTCTCTAATAATAAAAATTTGTTCCAACAACAATTCAACCTCAAACATATTAAGAACAATCTTTTCTTAATCCTATAAAAAAAGGAAAATCAGAAGAATCGAAGAAGAATATGGAATTATAGAGCTTTCTCTCAAAATTGATGATCAATCTAAAACCTAATTGAATATATGTGTTATTTTATGTCTAGGAACCTTCATGATATGTTTATATAGGATTCTAATGGATATACTAGTCATTTATAGCCATCAGAGATCGAATTCCCATATTTTAGCTTTTGGTTACAAATTTACTCGGGTAAATCTCGAAGGCATGCTCGAGTAAATTGTGTTAGGAATGTGGCTTCCATATTCAAAAGAGGGGGTGAATTGAATATTAAAAGATTTTTTAAAAAACCCATTTTCTAGTTTCTAAATAATCATTTCAAGCATACTTTGATATATGAAAAGCTAATCAATGCATTCATTCAAACAATCCATAACATATATTGTCTCACAATTATAGAACTTATACTAGCACATACAAGATATCAAAGAAGCAATTAAAGTGTTAAAAATAAAGAGTTTAGAGTTTAGAGAATTTCAAACACTATATCCTGATTCGGTCACCATCACTTGTGACCTATATCCAGACTAAAGCCACTCGATCAACTCTTTCACTGATGGTCAAGCTTCACGGGTGCTTGACAAATCTTTACAATCTTCCAAGACTTTGGGTTCTTGGATACTTTACAATTTCCAAGTTTACGGGTACTTGGCAACTTTACAATTGTCTCCAAATTTACTTAGGTATTTGTCTACCTCTCAAACAATAGGTCTCATAACCCTTTCAACTCAAGAATACAAGAAGGGAAATGTTTGAGAATGAATATACACTCTCAAAGTGTGGATATACAACTTGAAGCACTATGGGTATATGGATTTTCAAGATATGAGCTCAAATATGTTTGATCTTTGAAAGATATGAAAGAATATGCAAATGATATTGTAGAAGCTCTAAAAGTATGCTTAATATGTGTAGGAATGATGCCCACTCAGTTTTAGGACCATGGGGAAGGTATATATAGTGATTTTTCCCAAAACTAGCCGTTATAGGCTTTTTGTCGTAGATGGAATCGATTCCCATACTTTCCCAACCTTTGCAGAGAGAGGGAATCGAGTCCCAAATGGTTGTAATCAATTTCCTAATAGGGGAATCGATTCCACATATGCAATGAATCGATTCCCAACCTATTGGAAGACTGGAAATTCGACAACAATGACATTTTTGTATTTAGGGAATAACTTGAGCTATTTTTATCGACTTTATGTGATCTTGGTCTTGTTGGAAATATAAGAGAGAGATCTACAACTTATATGCAGAACACAAGATCAAAATCCATCATATTGGATACGAAATATTGTACGAAAGATAACAGAAAAATTATGCAACACATTTTAAGTTCAAATGCATTCTAGCTTGCTTCCAACCACTTTTTATGAAAGATCTTGACTTGATAAATATGTTTTGAAGTTATAAAAAATGTCAATGATCTTTTCTATGGGTTTTCAAATTTCTTTCAAGTATATAAAGGTTATAATTATGCAATTTGAAAAACACGTTTACTTTGAGAAAAATATTTGAGCTCATCTTCTAATTATTCCTTGTTGCTCTCGATCCATTGATCTTGCCACTTTGATATTTCATTACTCTTCTTGTGTGACTACAACGTATATCTTCTATATCCAGGTATGGTTTATGCTTTTTGCTCTTGATTAATAATATTCTCTTTTTGTAGTTGCCACTTTGTAATCATCAAAACATATATTGTATCTACAAATTGTTCATCAACAATTACTCGAGTAAGTCAATTATGGTTACCCGAGTATATACTTTACTGGGGTAAATGCCCTATTTTATTCCGGTAAACTACAAAACAAAAGTGTCTATTCATGCAATTTTGATTTAATTCAACTCCAATTCGTGTATAATGATTTCTCACGTATGAACGAATGTGTCTAGCTTTGTATATCATGTTATCATGTGTGACTTTTTTTTTTGGTAAATATCATGTGTGACTTTGTATGCATGATTGAACTATTTAGGTTCCTTAAATGCATGATTTAGAAGTAAGTATGCATAACTTGATAAGGGAACTCAATACATATCATTCCCTTGGTTTCCTTACTTAGTTTAACAAATCTAGCTATTTGAGCTTCTAACTTGGCTTCCCTTGCTTGTGTTTCAAGTTTTGACTTTTTTGGTCTTCATTTTGACTTTAAACCTTTGACTTTTAGGTTGAATTTGCCAATTTGACTTCTCCTTTACTTTCTTCATGTTATATTTTGTCTTCAAACATTATTTGGGATTTGTATTAATCACTTACTCAATGTGCTTGTATGTTGAATTTTCTTGTGCTTTATTATCATCAAAACTTAACATTTTTGGCATTTCAAACCTTAGGGTTCAACACATCATACATGCAATCTTCATTGAAGTCAAAATAATTTATTGGATCCTCATCCATGTTGAACTTTGAAATAAATAGATGGATATTTTTAGTCTAAAACTATTAAATATAACTTTAATTGTGTCAATAAAACTAAATATTTAGAAACATAAGAGTGACAAAGATAGAAATACGTGTACGGGGATGGGGTATATCTCAAGTTTATACTACTAGTAATACTCATTGTGTCATTGATACTCATTTCCTAATTATTGAAAGTATCAGCCAACTACTACTAATAATACTAGTACATTATTGGTAGATTATACTCCATACTATCATTAAGACTATTCCTTTCGCTTCCCTAGTTTAATTTTGCAATGTATCCATGCTTTTATAGACAAAATTAAAGGTGCATATGCATTATTCAACATGTAGAAAATGGAATAGAATGAAATATTATTTTTGAGTTGTGCTAATTTTAAGCTTACAACATTAGTCCCTTCAATTCTTATGTGACAATTTTTTTAATAATTATGCTTAAAAGCTCTATCTAATTTCAAATGAAGCTATTAAGTAATGTTAATTATATTCATTTAGTTAATTGTGCATGCTCCAATGTGAATTTCATGATGTGCACTAATCCTTACGTACTAAACTTTAAATAAGAAAGAAAAAATAATTCAAAATCTGAAAGTGTGAATGTTGGGAATGGATTTGCTTTTTACTTATGAGTGATGTGTATTTCAACTCTATAGCTAAATTTCAAATTATTTTACTTTTTTTAATGTACTAACTTTAAACAATACAAGAAGAAATAAATAACTTCTAGATGATGCTAAAAAAAAATCTGGAAAAAACACAACATAGCACAAAGAAGGTTCAAATTGAATTGTTTACATGTATCTCTGATTGCCAAACTATGACGAGTATGGTGAATGAACACATACATTTAGAAAACTCTTGTGCAAAAAAATTTAAAATGACATAATCATATCTAGTGTGTTATCTCTAGCCAGATGCGGACCAAACTCCCATCCCCCTAGGCCAAAATCCTCCCTGAAACCTGGAAGGAGGAATTGATGACCCTTTGATGAAAGAAAACATGTTTAAGTGGTGAAAAGTACCATATCTTACTCTCCCGCAAAACCCTTTCATACATTGGAATAATACAGGGTGGCACATGATGATTGCACCATGCCAAAAACCTCCTCTCCTAATTATTCCCCTTAGGGTGAGAATGTGAATAATCCCTCATTGAGGGCACCTCTCCCCCGTGAGGAGCTCCACATTCTCTTTCACTTTGAGCACTGACACGAGCTGTCGAACTCGCGCAAATTAAAAAATTTTTTATTAGGTTTCAGAAAATTTGTAGTAAAGTGGAAACCCTAAGTCGTCTCTCAAGGAAATTATTTTGGTAAAAATCGCTTATGATGACAGAAAATTAAAAGGGGGTTTTGAATTTTGATTGAATAATTAAAAAGGCAGAATATAAATTTGGAATAAAAATTCGTAATTAAAAATTAACCAACCTAAGGTTAGGGTTCCATGGACGTCTTTCCTCGGATAAAAAATGTCAGAATCGTGATTGATTGTCAATTGAATCAGAATCCTTATTTCCAATTGACGACCCTTTCTAAGCGATCGATTAGCATTTGATCAAATACGGTGCTTCTACTCATACAATCGCAGAGTATCAGCCCGTTTGATTTAAGGTCATAGGGTCAATCAATCTAATCATCAAATCTGATGATTAATCCCTTTCCATAATCGCAATCGCGAACCTCAGATTGAATATCCACGATCGCATGATATCAATCTGAGTTAGGAAGGGAAACAAAATTGATTTACAATAAAGCGCAGACCCTCAAGACTAATCCATGGAATCCGTTACCCTTAGGTTGATTAAAAAGTTCTTAGCCTCGCATGGCTAAGGTAAACATGATTAAAATAAAATAAAAAGAAGAAGAAGAAAAAGATGAAGAACGCGAAGAACGCTTCAGAGAAGGTGCTTTGATCCCCGAATTCGAAAATTACAGAATGAATAATAGTTTCCTACTCTGCCGTCATATACCCCTACCCAAATCGGATTAGGGTTCAGTTCTGATCGGCCCATCTGTCTAAAATACGAAATAAATTAAATAAAATAAAATAAAATAAAACTTGGCTTTGGGCCACTTATGTAATTGAGTTTTAATTTAAATTACAAGTCTAAAACTTCAGCAAAATGTGTCCGACTTGGCGCAAGAAATAGACCAGCTTCCAGTTCGAATTGGACTTCGAGCTCTGCATAAGAATTGTAGCCCTCTATGTTATCTGAAAAATCCAACAAGAACGGAGTCAATCCGACAACTTTGGACCAAGATATGGCCAAAATACAGAAGTAACGTAAAGCTGAAAAATTCTGACGAAAATAAATTAAACTCAATCAGAAACTAAAAATGTAAATTAACTCAAAACATCATTATTTTATTCAAATAAATCCTAAAAATACTAATCAAGAGTAACAAATAAGTGCAATAAAATATGAGTTATCAAGCACCATCATGATAACCATTGTGATATGGTGGCAATGCACGAAACTCATTTTATCTGCAATTAAGAAGATAGGGAATCCTGTAATATTAACTTCTCGTATTCATAGAGATGGCTATTTAGGTTGACATGACATGACATGAATTCGACATGAACATTACTCGTTTATTTTACGAGTTGACATGACACGACATGAATAACCTGCAAACTCATAATGTATCGCTTATTATGCGGGTTGACACAATCAACATCCCATGTCACTAATTTCTTGTTAATAACAAATTATGTTACTTATTATGTCGGTCCACAAGATACAATAAGACATAAATAATCTGTATATGACATGAAACGACACAAATAACTTGTAAGAAAATTAATGGAGATCAATTTTGGGTTCGCGGGACGACACACGACACAAATTTTTTGGGGTCAGTTTTTGCCAACCTATACACAACAAAAATTTGAAAATGGGTCGACCCAAACACAAATTTGTTGTGTCGTGTTTGTTTCTTACCAATGGGTCATTTGAAAATTTCCACCCCTACTCATTCATGAAGTTAGATATCATGTAATAAAAGACTCAATTGTACCCAAGGACTCAAAAAGTTAGAAACAACATAACCACAACAAATGTGGAACACATGTAGCCGAGAGAAACAAGAAAGCAATAGAAGCAACAAAAAAAAGGAAGAAGAAAATTGAAGAGCAAGTACCTGAATAGAAAACTGAAAACCTTGAAAGAGAAAATTATGAAGTTCTAAAAACAAGAGTGAGGGAAACTAGCAAGAACCCCCCAAAAGTTCAAACACCAAAGAAATGATCTTTCAAAAAGGCTAAAGATGAAAACTTGTGAAGAAAGTGGTAGGATTAAACAAGGAAGATGAAGAGAAATGCAAAGTTACTCTCATGAACAAGTAAGAAAACTCTAGATGCAAAGCCAAGGAAGTGGAAGGAATGAAGAAGATTGAGGAATAAAAAATTTGGAGTCTAAGGACAAAGGACAAGAAAATTAGCGCCAAATTTGGAAATATGACAAACCTATGAAGGGAAAGTTAGTAAAATCAATCATGGGCAAAATTATCATTCAACGCAAATATAAAGTTGTTGTAAGCACTAGAAAACCACATTATTGCAGGCGCAAACAACAATACGTATGAACAAATCAGATGATGCCATGTGGCCATTAATGTTGTAAAAGCAGTCGACAAGACAAATGAAAGGATATAATGAAAAAATAAATTCAAAGTATATATCCGCTAGGGTTGTACAAAATAACCGTACCAAACCAAACAATTTTTTTATGAACCAATTTTAAGAACTGAACTAGTTTTGTAAACCAGCTTGAAAATTGAACCGAACCAAAAGAATTAGTTTGGAAAACTGATTTGATCCGATTCAGAAATAGTTTAGAATCAGTTTGAAACCAGTTCAGAACTGGCCGTTTTCATATCCGAATTGGTTTTGAAACGGTTGCAAACCAATTTGGAAAAAATACAATCGGTTCGAATTAAATAAAACAATTTAGTTCTTTGAACCAAACCAATTCAAATCAACTCGGTTCAGTTCGAGGAAATATCAGTTCAGATTGAACCATGCTCACTCTTAATATTCGCTCGAATGAGTGTCGATCAAATTATGATGCCCACGAGAGATGCTTGCAAATATAAGATCGGCCTAGGGTCGGGTCGATCAATATCGTATCATCACCGGCACCACACCTGCCGGCTAGAATACCCTTTCTATATTTGGTACTTTGACTTCACAGACTACCTATTAGGGAGGTTCTTTTATTTTGGACCAACTAAATGAGTTTGCTTGGGCCTCCTCATTGGATCGCCCGATAGGCTCAACCCTCTAACTCGCATGAGGACAAATCATTCCTTTTACACCAGATTCTCCTTAATTCCCACACATGCTTGACCCTAACACGTGAGGAGTCATGCAGCCTTCCACCTCGACATGGTTGGAAAATGGTTATGGTATGATGCAACAAACACTCGAGGAATCCTCGTCTCACTATTTATACATTCGCTCTTCATCGCAAGTTTTATCTTCTTCGTCATTACTCTACTAAAATCATCATTCACTCGCCATAATAGAGCCCAATCTGTAAGTTTTAATCAATAATTCATGCTCAATAACAATCATATCAAGAACATGAAAAAGGATCTTTAGAATTTATGAGTTTCACATAAACATATCTTTGTCCATAATTGCGGAAGATTTTTGAAGGTAGAATGCTTTCTCAGAGTCTTGACCTTTTCACTTCTTGTATCTTCTTCTGATAGGGATTGGATACAATGCGCATGGGAAGACAATGATGGTAATCAATTTTCTAGACCCCTATTTATTAGAAAACTACCCACAACTCTTAAAAATAACTGCACCTATCAACAGTTATCCTTTTAAACAACTTTCTTAGAAGTCAATTACCATTATGCCCTTTTATTAATTAAATCAAATAACACTTAATATCATACATGAGACAAATAAGGTTTTACATTCTCCCACTTGGCTCATGTCATGAGGTGTCCCTTCATGATTTAATGAAAATTCATTATAATGCGCATTTACTAGGCTAAAGGTTGCATACATTGACCTCATCATAAATTCATTATTAGAACTAAAACCAACATGAGTCATGGCGGTTCTATGCTATCAAGTCGGCATAGTCCCTTCCATGTACCACTATTTTGACTCTTCTTCCTAACATGATACTTTAATAGGAAGTACACATTATGTCCAACAATAATGTCTTCATTACGGACCATAAATATCATCATATATACTTGCATGCATACATAAATTGAAAACAAGACAATATCAGAAACATATATTCATCAATGAGCTCAGAATGTCAATATTTAATACATAACAATAAGTATCATCATTCACTAGCTGACATAATGCCCATTCTACATATATGACCAGTAAATGTCTTGGGCAGTAATCCCTTCGTCAAGGGATCAGCTATCATAAGATCAGTGCTAATATGCTCTATAGACACTCTATGCTTCTGAACCTCTTCTTTAACGGCAAAGTATTTCAATTCCATATGTTTAGCACCTTTGGAATAATTGTCGTTTTTAGAAAAGAAGACTGCTGCGAAATTATCACAATAAATTTTCAGCGGCTTTTCAATGTTGTCGACCAATCCAAGCCCTGAAATAAAGTTATGTAGCCATTTAGCCTGAACCGTGGCTTCAAAGCATGCCACAAATTCATCTTCCATAGTGGACGCAACAATTACAGTCTGCTTCGCACTTTTCCATGATATAGCTCCTTCAGCTAAAAGATACAGGTAACCACATGTAGACTTTCTTGTGTCCACACATCCTGCAAAATCTGAATCTGTGTATCCAATCACTTCAAGGTCGTTAGACCTTCTATAAGTAAGCATGTGACCTTTAGTTCCTTGCAAATATCTCAGAACTTTCTTTGCAGCTTTCTAATGATTCATACCGGGATTACTTTGGTATCTTCCCAACATTCCTACTGCAAAGCTAATATCTGGTCTCGTACAAGTCTGAGCATACATTAAGCTCCGAACTAATGATGCATACGGAATTGCTTCCATTTCTTTTCGTTCCAATTCATTTTTAGGACATTGCATGTGACTAAACTTATCTCCTTTCTGAATTGGAACTGGAGATGATGAGCAGTTTTCCATTATGAATCTCTCTAAAACTTTATTAATGTATGCTTTCTGAGATAAACCTAACAGTCCTTGTGATCTATTACGGAATATTTCTATTCCTATCACATAAGCTGCCTCACCCATATCTTTCATTTTGAAGTTACTAGAGAGAAACTTCTTAGTCTCATTTAAAAGACCAAGATCGTTAGTTGCAAGCAAAATATCATCAACATACATAATCAATAATATAAACTTGCTCCCACTGATCTTTAGATATATACATCGATCAACAATGTTTTCTTTAAATCCAAAGGAAACAACAGTATCATTAAATTTAAGGTACCATTGTCTTGAAGCTTGTTTAAGTTCGTATATTGATTTCTTAAGTTTGCACACCATGTGCTCTTTACCCTTTTCTATGAACCCCATTGGTTGGTCCATGTACACATCTTCATCTAAATTCCCATTTAGAAATGCAGTTTTCACATCCATCTGGTGTAACTCTAGATCATAATGAGCCACCAATGCCATAATGATTCTTAGAGAATCCTTCTTTGAAACTGGTGAAAAAGTTTCTTTATAGTCAATGCCATCTTTCTGAGTGAATCCTTTTGCAACTAGTCTGGCCTTGTGACGTTCCAAGTTACCATGAGAGTCACGTTTCGTCTTAAACACCCATTTACAACCAACTCTCTTGGACCCTTCTGGTAACTCAACAAGATCCCAAACCTTATTCTGTTCCATAGATTTCAACTCATCTTTCATGGCATCTAACCACTTATCACCATTATTACCATTCATGGCTTGTGAAAACGTAACTGGATCATCCTGAATGCCCATGTCAAATTCAGACTCTTGTAGATATACCACATAATCATTAGGCATGGAAGATCTCTTTTCTCTTTGAGATCTTATTAATGCTATTTGTTGTGGTTCTTCTACTATGGGCTCACTTGGTTCATCAACAATAATTTCATCATGAGTAGTGGGATCATCAACTCATCCTTCATTATTATTGATTGGTTCAATAACATGAGGAACAACAACTTTGCTAGAGTTACAAGTCAATGGAACTTGTATTCTCACTTCATGAATATCCACTTCACGTGGTATTTCACTCCCACTAACTTCACCATTCTCAATGAACCTTGCATTTCCAGATTCAATAATCCTCGTAGTATGACAAGGACAGTAAAATCTATACCCTTTCGACTTTTCTGGATAACCAATGAAATAACCACTGATTGTCCTTGCATCCAGTTTCTTTTCTTGCAGATTGTAGTGTCTAATCTCTGCCTGACAACCCCAAACATGCAGGTGTCTTATACTAGGTTTCCTTCCAGTCCAACGTTCAAAATGAGTCTTTAGAACTGACTTACTAGGAGCCTTGTTTAATACGTACATGGCAATTTTTTAGAGCATAAGTCCACAATGAAACAGGTAAAGAAGAATTGCTTAACATACTCCTAACCATATCCAATAAGGTCCTATTACGCCTTTCTGATACATCATTTTGCTGTGGTGTACCGGGCATTGTGTATTAAGCACAAATACCACGCTTTTCCAAGAATTTAGCAGATGGGTCCGAATGTTCTCCACTTTCATCATACCTTCCATAATACTCGCCACCCCTATCAGACCTGACAATTTTCACCTTTCTATCTAATTGCCTTTCAACTTCATTAATATAAATCTCTAAAGCATTTGCAGCTTGAGACTTATCATGCAGCAAATAGACATAACAATAACGTGAATAATCACCAACGAAGGTGATAAAATATTTTTCTTTATTGAAAGCATTAACATCAAACAGACCACATACATCAGTGTGTATAATTTCAAGAAGCTGAGTGCTTCTTGTGGCTCCTTTCTCTGCGTGTTTTGTTTGTTTTCCTTTAATATAATCCACACAAACATTCAAATCAGTAAAATCTAAATCCGGAAGGATTTCATACTTCACCAATCTTTTCATTCTTTCTTTAAGCGTTTCAGCAAAAAGATTATCAAGACTTGATTTATATAATCCATCACACAAAGTACCATTGCCAATCAAATGATTGTGCTTGTACAAACTGAAACTACCACTACCAAATTTAAAAGAGTATCCAACAACATCAAG